>NC_056726.1:608861726-608911726 GCF_019279795.1 Protopterus annectens
ACAGAGAAAGTTATTAGAGACCTGGGGACCCAAGTTGATAGCAATCTCTCCTTTGAGAACCACATTGCCAAAGTGGTTAGAAAGACCTTCTACATAGCCCACCTCATCACAAAGGGTTTCACATCTAGATCAAGAGAGGTAATCGTGCCCCTTTATTCATCCCTCATCAGGCCCATCATACAATACAATGCCCCTTTTGGGATGTACCTTACCCGACACCTGCAGCAATTAGAAAGACCCCAAAAGTATCTCACCAAGAGGATCAAGGGTCTCAAACAGATGCCATATGCTGCTCAGTTAAAAACTCCAGCTCTACTCAGTTGCATACCGCCTACTTTGAGGCGATCTATGCCTGACATTCAAAGCTATGTCAAATCCAGAATTAATGGACATGCTCCACCTCAGTAAATCTAAATCCCTTAGAGCCACATGCTCGAGGGACTTGAACCTCAGCACAGAAATAAATAGAACTTGCTGGAGGGACAGGTTCATAACCCAGAGGCTCCCTTCGCTCTGGAATAGAATTCCAGTTCATGTGAGGCAGAGCACCTCACTGAATCTCTTCAAGAAGAATCTCGATAGGTGGATGGGGGATCGTAGGTTTGTCCCAGGGATTACTCCCGTGTCACTATTAGACAGAGGCACAGTAAACTAAACCTTAAAAAGGGCACAGTATACTCAAATCAAGGGGTGGCGTAAGCCATACAGAATCAGGCTAGGCTTATAATTGCCCCAGGGCAGATAGCCTAGTATGAACCTATGAACCTATGAACCTATAGTTACATAGGTCAGATTTTAATTTTAGTTCCAAAGACATCCATTATAGAGCAGACAAAAGTGCTTAATTTTGTGTTTGTGTGGTTACTTTATTTATTAAATTTATTTAGAGTTTTTTCAGTTATTTGGCATTGAATTCTATATTCCAGAGACCCCTGTGAAGCTTGAGTTGCATGGCACTGTTTGGTGTTACTGGTTTTGTGGGTCCTGCACTTTAGCTGATTGTTTCTTGTTCTGTATAAAGACATTTCAGATTCATAAACACACTAACCCAATGGACAAAGATGACACAAGACCACTTGTGCGATCTTGCTCCATTGCACAGATGAACTGCCTGTACTAAAGAGCTCATCTCCGACTGTGCACCTTTCACCATGAAAGCACCAGTGCAGTCCCTGCTAGTCCTGGTCACATAACCTATGGGTCAGCAATGCAGACTGCCAAACACAGTGATCCTTCTGCCCTGCCAGTATGCTGTCCAGTATACAGTGCTGAGCAGCATGCTGGTGCTAGAAATAAAACAAAATGGAATCATGGAAGGAAATCCTTTCTCAGCAATGAAAGCAAACCTCCTACCATGCACTACCCTATCCAGTCCCCACACTATTGTGCTGGCGAGCTTCTGACAATAGCAGCTTGCAGAGAATCAGATATCTTCATTACTATAAGGTGGCAGTAACCCCACTACTGCACACATATCTAATGCTGTGTAAGGTAGTTGCTTATTGCACAGCATGCATTACCAAGTATCCTAGTATGCTAATGTGTACCAGGCACTTTTGTATGCCATTGAGGACACCAGGAATGGATCATGCACCTCTAGGAAATCATGGTAGTCCCCAGTGGCATACAATACATAGAAAGCAAGGTGTTTTCATGTATCTCCAATCTACTTGTATGAATACCAGAACTAGTGTTTGTGCTACTTACTTTAAATGTAGACTTAGTTTTCCCTTTAGGACTTTTAGTCTGTCACTCATTAATTGCCTGAATGGCTGACAGTCTATGTTAGTAAATTTATATGGAAAAAGAAATGGGACAATAGAAGATGAGGAAACTAAGACATCATAATACCACCTTTCATGAATAGAGGCTAGACCACTCTTATGCTGTTCCCTTTAGTTCCTGATACAGCCAACATGCAAACAGACTGAAGACCATCTCTGTGAAGAATAAGTAAACTGGTAATACAACCTGAAAAGTAGAGAATTAGTAAACAGAAATATATTTTCAAAAATAAAATGTCATATTGTGCTGTTTCAAATGAAACTCCTATACGTTTCTGCGAAACCCATTGAGGATTATGTACACAATAGGTACTTCAACTTCTCATTTTCTGTGCAATAAAAAAATCAGACTAGGAAGTTCCAGCACATAATTAGTAAGCCTAAAAATACAGAATCATTTCTATACCGATTTCTTGGCAATACAGCGTTTAACATTTAACAGCTGCACTATGTTTTAGAACTGTCTGACATGTTGCTTGGCCTCAGGCCAGTCTAGCGTATGCCTTCATATTCTGCCATCCCTTCTTGTATCTTCAGATCCCATTGGAACTTCTGCTGGAGACCAGCTGTAAATGATTGCCAAGCTAAACTACCACCACTGTAGTTCTGTCCTCCCCCTCAGTATGCAAACATTGCAGCCTAATTAATTAAGCCTACACTTATTTCATTTGTTGTGTTGCTGGTGCTGCCTCTGGTACACCCACTCAGTTAGAAAAAGGACATCAGCAGATTCCTGACTTCATCACTTGTCAACTCCCTTCAATGGAGCTGTGCTTTCCAATTTAATGACTGGCACACACTGTATTATGGGGACATATATCATGTTGAACTGATACTGTGGTTTACATGTGCCTGGTGTAGCTATTTGATTTTTCAAAAATGTTCACCATACACTGATCACAGACACAGAATGGAAAAGTAAATTATGGGATTTCATTCAGTACGCTGCTCCTCAGATAAGTTAACCTCCCTGTGTTTATTAACAGAGCTTAATAAATACATTAGTTAAAAATCAAAATGAATATTAACCTGTCATTTACTCATTATGATTCAGTAAGTGCTTTTTAATTAAACATAAAACATGACATCATTACATGAGCAGCACTTTAATCAACACTTATTATAACTGTTTTATCATTGCACACAGTAATTCATTTTAAGTAAACCAAGGGAGGAACCAATATTTCATGTAAACATAAGTAAATGAAGGGCTCATTTATGGAAACATTGCTTACCTTGTCTCTGTATGAGCTGTTGTAATGAGATTAGTTTTTGAACAAAGGGATCATTTTATATATCAGAAAGTAACTACTCCCAGCGTAGATGCACACACACACACACACACACACACACACACACACACACACACACACACACACACACACACACACACACACACACACACACACACGTGCACGCGCATCTCCCCCACATACAAAAAGTTGAAATTAATTACAGTAAATTTATTTCTATGTACAATGTGAGCCTTCTTTCTTTTTTCCCTTAGGTTTTTACTGATGAGATGCCCTAGACTGTTGTTGTCACTAAAAAAAAGTTCAAACCATAATGTCTTGATGGCCCTCTCCTACCATGACGTTTTTTTTGTTTTTCATGTTCCAGACTTTTTATAAGTAAAACAGACTGGACAGAGAATGAACATTAGCAAACAGTTTTAGCAACACACTGAAATATCAGCAGAGAAAACAATATCAAGATTAAATGTGGAATCAAATATAAACTAAAATGAGAAATCAATGAGGCATGAAATAAGACAGCATTTCCCCCGGCAGAATAATTCTAATCAGTCAAATGCTTCTTCTGGATGAAAATGTTATTTCCATGACAGAGTTCTTCTTAAGAATGTTATTTTAGTAAACTGTTCCTGGAAAGTCTGAACATCTCTAAGACCTAATAACACATTTTCTAGTTGTCAAAAGCATTTACCAGAGCAGTCATCCATAAGATACATAGATGATGAAGACATAGGGACTCCATACAATTTGTGACTGACAGAACTGCATGAGCTCTCCATACCATCGGAGAAGGTTCTTTCACTCAGCCTTAAAACAATGAAGGTAGAACTCAGGACAGAATGCAAAAATGTGGGTCCAATCCCCCAAATAATATCTATGTAATGCAGGCAATGAGCAAAGCATCAGGGTTAGAAAGATGGTATTGAAGCAGGAGTTAATAAAGAGAAATGGAACATCCTCCATGCAAAGATACTGAGAAAAGAGGATCTAGAGGGCACTGAAGATCTAACAGGAGTAGTTCCTTGTTCTGAAAAGAATATTTGACCTCTTCATAAGGCTTGGGCTTGTTACAAAGGAATAGGCAAGGAAGAGGTGACATTTCTTACAGCCTTAGAAAAACAAGACAGAGAGGCTTATTTGAGTCCACCACCACCATTTGAGCTAAAATAGCAATCAGATGGCTATGCAAAGAACCATAACTTTGTATTCTTCCCAGCCTTTAGAAATAGGTTAAAAGACAAACTTTGCTTTGGTTTCTAGAAAGAAGAGAACTCTATCCTATTGAATAAGTTAGACAGCCAGCATTGCACCCATCAAACCTCCTTTTGCAAAAGAGCAGGGACACATGCGAAGAAGGAAGTTCAGTATACTGGTTTAATACACTGTAAAGGAAGTTTACTCAGACAAGCCTGAACTCCTTCTAAAATGCATCAAATGGAAAGAAAACCCCTGAGAAGGTCTAAACAGTTCTAACTAGGATGAATGAGCCTACTAATGAAGCAATCTTTTCAACAGCTGACTTAGACCCTTTCCTCAACAGACAGTCAATAGGGTTTTCCATTATTTAACTTATATGATGTCATTTAGTCTCTGCAAAACCATAAGACAAATATATAAAGCTTTGATGCCAGGAACTATAACTTCAAATTAGCAAATTTTATCCATCCTCACTCTTTACATCTAAGCATAATGGTTGCCCATACTCATGATGAAATGGAGAACCACCAAAACTGGGACAAGGAGATAACAGCACTTATCAGTCAAATGTCAACAGCCATAGCATAGACACCTCTAGCAGGCAGACTACTTTAGAAAGAAGGACCATTTTCTGTACCAATGACCTTTGATCCACAGGATACTGCATATTCAACCAGCTATAAGTATGCTTCTCAACACAGTTGAAGTTCCCTCTGTTTAATTATGGGGCGTATATTTATGCCCCAATAACGAATACTTCTTGTGGTCAGGACCACAAGAAGGTTAATAAATCATTCAGGCATTTGGGAGCACCCACTACAAAAAAAGCTGTAATTTTGTTACATTAATTTTGACATTAGAAAGCTTATCATAAATTTGGAGCAATTCTCACAATTTAAAGATCCTTTCAACTCAGGAGCTAGAAGAAGGAGCATAATGTAAAACATGAATAGGCTGAAAGCAGCAAAAATTGAGAAGGGCAAGCGGACAACTTTGTCTGATGCTACAAAGCAAGTGATAATCACAAACATCCAAGGTTTTAAATGGATTAGCTCATAAGACCTCTGATATAGCGGCTCCAAATCTGCTATAACTCTGGTATGGAAACCAACTTCTCAAAGTGTCATGTAGAGGTAGAGCCTGTCAATCCAGGACAAGTTCCATGTAATACAGAATAGTCTTCAAGGACAAGGAAGACATCTGATTTGGATAACTAACAATAACTATCTCTAGTTTCCTACTGGCCTCTTTTAACACTTGGCAAAACAGATCTCTCTGGCATCCAAGATGTGAGCTAATAAGTTAAAATTCCCAGTGCATAGTAAAGTCCCTTTCAGGTGGTCTGTAGTCAAATGCAAGATTATACCTCTTAATAGAGAACAGGAAGTACAAATAGGAATCCTACTGCATAGAGAACTTCACCAAATCAATAAACACAAACCTAGATCCACTTTAAATTTACAAAAGGATATAGAAATCAGAAAAGCTCCAGATTGTCTCAGCCTCAAATAACTATGCCTGTCATCCTACTTAGAGCATTTAAAGAAGGTAGCCATACCTTTTATGCAGACCTGGAGAGCTTTGCATGTTCAACATAATTAAGATGTGTTTCTTGTAGTGCTAGTATATCTAAACACAGAATATAAGATGGTCAAATAGAATGGCTCTGTTTAATGATTTTTTTCTTCTAGGAATTAATGGAAAATCTACCTTATAATAATAAAAATTCAGTTATCTACAAACTATCTGTATCATGCACCAAAACATTTGTACTGCCATGTGAGAACAACTGCAAACTTATCCCTGTGTTTAATTTATATAACAAACCCACTCAAGCCTCGCAAAAGTTATGCAAGCATCCCTCCCCCATAACTATTTATAATGAGATGGCCTCTTAGAGCTTAAATGCAATTTGCTGATACACAGGGAAATCCAGCAAGATAAGTAGAAAAGGCAAATAAAGACAAGAAAACAACATTTGTTCCTACAGGCATAATTCAGCAAAACACCACCTATAGTCACCAAATTATTTCCAGAATCCAAGTGATGCCCCACTTCCATCTCAGCAGCAAGACTGCAAATGGCACACTCATTAACTCAAAAATCCCAAACATGAATAGCTAAACAACTACTATCCTCAAGGAAATGCTCAAAAGCAATCCCAACAAAATAGGGAGTGACAGGTTCTCATGCCAGAAACAAGGACCTTGAGGCTCTCACAACTGCCCCACCCCCCAAGCTAACTAATTTAACTACAAAAGACCAACAGTGATTAAGGACTCCACTCATGAAAACTGAATACAACAAATGAAAACTACTGCCTGCAGGGAAGGGATTTGACTAAACCTTCAGGACTACCTTTGGATAACACAATATACGAATAAAGAGGAGTGCACCTTAAATGCCCATAAATCAACACATAAACAAGAATAAAAGGCGATCCACAGATATTTGTAAATATTACGAGTCCTTTCTTTTGACAGAGAAATGAAAGGAGGAAACTAAAAACACAGAGAAACAAAATGCACTAAATTTTATCAGAGGGGAAGGAGAATGAAAAACACATATCCCTTGCCTTCTTCCCAACCTCCTAATTGAAGGAGCTATTGTCATCTCCAGCTAAAGATCAATGGGATGATAAAAGAGAGTGCAAAAGGAACAAAACATCTGTCAAGAAACAGAAAAATATAAATTTACTCCATTTAACAATCAATGGTTGAAAAGCACTTCTGCCTGGTCTGCTTTGCAACCACTGATTGTTTTTCTTTGCAAGCAGATCTGTCTGGTGTAACTCTGCTCCGTGTGCCCTCACTACACTTGGGATCACTCCACTCAACTACCCTACCCCTATTCCTACCCTCCCCCATATCAATTACATTTATACCAACCTAATCTCATTCCCCTGCATCTCTTGCACCCAGTCACTCACTACCAGTAATATTTTTTCAGTCACATTCTTCCATTATCCACCAGTTCCTATACTTATACTTCATCCTCCAGCAAATTGTACCACATTATGCATCCCATAACTCATCACTCTACATCCCTCACCCACCTAACTCATTACACTAACTCATTACTTTCCCTGCCACCTTTTAAATTCTTTAGCATGTTTCACTGTCAACCAGCACTCCACCACATTGCCCTAACTCTTAGTTTCCTTATACATACCACATAAATAAATCCTCAAATCACTTTATAACAGAAAAATCTACTACATCCAATACTTCCCTAGAAATATAAACAGATACCTTATCTAATATATCACCCACTCTATATGATTCTAGCATACTATTATTTGCCAGATTTAAAATTCTACATGACTTCCCAAAACCTACACTCCCACCCCTGACAATACTGATGCAGTCAAATAAATAAAGCTAGGAAGACTACCAAAATGCCAACAATGAAAAAAAGAACCACCAGCTAGTAAACCAGCATGCTTTATTGTCTCTTTCTAACTTCTCGACTATAACAGTCTTCAAGGAGTAATGCCATATCAAGAAATACACCTGCCTTAAATACATGCATCACTTACATACATAAGTACCTAATTAAGACAATAAAACAATTAAATACACATCAAATAAAAAACCTCCAGTTCATTTCAACATTTAAGCCCCAAGGGGATAAAGTATCAAATTTTAAAATATAAACACATTCTTTACACAATAATACATTTTTAATATTACATTCTTCAAATGGAGAAATATACACTTTCTCCAATATAGATCCACAAAGACCTCCATGAATTTGTTCAAAGTGCATAGCTATTGGGCTTTCTTTTTTCTTATTAATAATATCCCTAACATGTTCTAACAATCGGACTTTAAATGGTCTCTTGCTTTCTCCTATATAGAAGATGTTACACAGGCAACAGAGGGCATAAATAATGCCCTATGTGTTACAACCAAAACATTCTTGGAGATGAAAAACATGACCATTAATTTTGTGAAAACTTCCAACAATATATTTGCAGGCTTTGCATCTGACACATGGTGTTGTACCATATTTAACCAAACTTCTTGAAACTTTATTGCAAGGAAACATAAACATAGTCTTAACTATAAAGTCCCTCAAATTCCTTCCTCGCCTGTATGACATTACAGGGTATCCCCCAAGATTTAAATCCTTTAAAGACATAATATAGCCCCAATAGAATTTCAATAAATCTACTAACACTGTACTAAAACAAATGAATGTGGTGACAAAATACAAATAATTATAATAATGTTTTGCGTATTTCTTATTATATTTACATTTTATCCCTTGCTTTTTGTCCTTAAAATATACTCATTAAGAAATTTCCACCAACATTTATTCAATATTTCAGTATTATATCCCCTATTCTTAAACATATTATTAGATTTCTCAAGCTGTAATAAAAAATTGTCCTCATTATTGCACAATCTATAAATATGTTTGAACTTCCCATAGGGTAATGCCCGAATTGGGGGGGATGGCAACTTTGGGCTATTACATACTGAGTACCGCTCTCAAATTTTCTATGTAAAGTTGTACGAATTTCATTTTCCTTACTAATATCTAATACTACATCCAGGAATGGGACACTTTTTCCTACAGTAAGCCCATCAAATTGTATACCAAATCTATTGGCATTAAGCTCATCTACAAAACTTTGTATCTCATTCATACCCGCTTCACATAAAAAGATAAGGTCATCAATAGACCTACAATATTTCCTTACATAACTACAAAAAAACCTTGATATGTACACATATTCTCCCTCAAATAATCTCATGCTTAAATTCGCATAGGAGGGGGCAAAAGAAGCCCCCATTGCAGTACCTTGCTTCTGCCTAAAAAGTTTAGCACCAAATTCAAAATAATTATTCTTTAGACAGAAGTCCAAAAGATCAACAATGAATTCTGTCACTGGAATCTGTCCCAAGAAATACCTAACAGCTTCCAGACCAAAACTGTGACTAATGCTAGTGTATAGACTCCTAACATCCATTGTTATCCAGTACATTTCTGAATTCCACTTAACACTCTCAATTTTCTCCAAAAAAATGAATACATTCTTTATGTAAGCAGATAAACCTTGTACTTTGGATAACAAAAATTGATGTAGGAACTGTCCTATGCTGCATAGGAAATATTTTCTCCCAGACACTATTGGACGACCAGGGGGGTTAATGAAAGACTTATGAATTTTTGGGAGACAATAAAAAATGGGCCATCTGACAACCTTCTCTCCCAATTTTTTTATTAATATCTTCTAAAGAAAAATATCCTAACCTATGGCCCTTTTTCAGAATTTCATCATATTAATTTAAAGATTTTTTATATTCCAACAGATCAACTTTCTCATAAACTTCTGTATTTTCCAAATGTTCATTTCACATATTTAGGTACTGGCTGCTGTTCATAATTACCAATTTATTCCCTTTATCTGATGGTTTAAAAACCATATCATCCCTATTGCTTAATAAATTTAACCTCTTCCACTCTTCTTTAATTAAATTATAACTAGAAACTCTGAACTCAGACAAACTTTTCTCCACAGAAAAATTAAACATGCAGTAAAAATGTTGGATCCCTTCATGTGAAAATGGAGGCAAAAATGAACTTTTGGAAACAATATTACTCATATCAAACAATATATAAGCATTGATTTCATCTTCTGAAAAACATGAGTAAAAACTTTCGTCTATTGAACTATCAGAATATTGCTCAACATTTGGACTATTAAAGACATTATTTTCAGTATTGTTAAACACTTTCCTAAGATGTAACTTTCTAACAAGCCAAAAAATATCAGCTTTAACCTCATGAGCTCTGGATATAACTGTCGGTATATATTTCAAACCACAATTAAGAACAGCATAATGAACATCACTTAAAACACAACCTGAGAGATTAACAACATATGCATCAGAGTCACTGGTAGATGGTAAATTACCATTTACATTTTTTTTGAATACTGCTGTTGTTGGTCTCTCGGATGTCCATTAAATTCCCTTTGGTGTTTTTTGCCCTGGAATCCTCCTCTACCAGAAAAGGATTACCTACGAAATGTCCGATTAAACTGTTCTTCTTGTTGGGCTCTGGGTAGCGAGGGAAATTCAGACTGATCCTCACCATCTCCTTCCCATGCCGAACTCCAGCCTTCTGAGATAGATGCCAATGTATCTGCATGCCATTTGGTATTACTCTCCTCTACCGCAAACCTCACATGATTTTTAGCCCTCTTCGGTTTGGTTCTAGTTTGAAATGCTTTGCCATTCTCATAGTCACACAAGTCTCTCAAAAATTTACCCTTCTTTCATTCAATACTTTCACTCTCATAGATTTTAAGTTTGCTATTAATGTCCACCAAAAGCTTTTCCATATTATCTGAAGTAAGACAAGTCACTAATGAGGAACAGGTATTTTTAATTTGTTCCTTCAATTCACATTGTTTAATTCTGTCCCTCTCCACAAGAATGGAAATCCACTCTTTAGTACACCTGTGGGCGGCCGCTACCCACCGGTTATAAAAAACCTAGTCCACCTCATTTTGCATGTCAAATGGTAATGAAAGGTCTTTATAAGCCCATAAGCCCCAAGGTGTAACATCTAAGTCAATATATTTTTCAAGACTCTGTATGTTAAGAAACACCAAGGTCTCTTTCCACATCAATTTCTCCAACTTGTCACAAAGTAATTTGTTATCAGGTGAGAGGGAGGAAGCAAACTTACAGCCAACTGCAGCAAACGGATTATAACATAGCTTATTTCTGTCTTTCTCCCATCTCTCCCACAATTTTGGTGTATACTACCTAACCTACATTCCCACCCATGACAATACTGATACAGTCAAATAAATAAAGTTACCATCCTCAACCATCACACAAAAATCTACTCCTATCTAGCCCAATGTGGCGGCATCCATCCCAACCCAAGTCCACCTTCTAACCCTACCTCTTCCAAAACTTCCTCCCTAAAAATCTATTTCTAATCACTCAATCTGCGTAGCATTTACACCAAAATTACAGGACTCCATGCATGGCTAACCCAACACTCCCCTGACATACTTGCAGTCATTGAAACTTGGCTCAAGCTGCATATTAAAAATACTGAGCTACTCCCACCAGGCTACAACATAATAAGAGCAGACCGAACTCATAAAAAAGGGGGAGGCATAGCATTAATCTACCCCAACACTTTCACCCTACTTCCATACCCCAAACCCATCCCCTCCTTTGGCACTGCTGAAATTCTCTTAGCCTCCTTAAAAATCAATAGCACCAAACAGCTATGCATTAAAGTCCTATATATTCTACCAGAGAATAACATCCCCATATTGGAAGACGCCCAATTCTGGATCTCTAAACATAACAGACAAAACCATCATCATGGATGATATCAACATAAACTGGCAAAATCTAAACTCCAACTATACCACCAATAGCATAAACCTACATGGATTTACTCAACTCATCTCTGCTCCAACTAGAATTCCAAAAAACAGCAACCCAGGAGCTACTCTTGACTGGATCATAGTTTCAGATCCCCACAAGTACTCCAACTCTGGAACCCCACCAAATAATTTAAGTGACCACCTTTAGATGATGCCATCTGCCACTTATTTTATTTATTTTACATGTGTTTACCAGGAGAGTCCAACTGGGCATGGGCCCATTTTCAGTGAAGGCCTGGGTAGAAAAGCTCTACAATGTTTACAACTGTACATGTAACAAAAATTAAGTACAAAACAAAGTAATATCTGAATGGATAAACATACACAGTTAAATTAAGTACAGAAGAAAGTAATATCTGAATGGATAAATATACAATAGAGTACAATGACATACAATAGAGTACATGGACATACAATACTGTTATTGCGCATTTCATTTAGACATATGAATACATTAATATAATGGTTAGGATAAAGTATACAATAAAACACATGTTTTAAGTACAGAACAGCAGAAAGTAGGTGATGTATGCTTACTCTGTAACATCAGCATAGGATAAAGATATGTTATGATGCTAGATTTGCAATTTGCATTAATAATATTGATATGATTGAAACAGTCTGTGTTAATATACTATAAACAATGGGCTAAGGTTGCACTCTTTTGTAGGAGTATATAGTTCTGTAGTAACAGTTGCTGGGCTATAGTAAGTAGTGGTACGTGGTAGTGAAGGGTAGATGGTGACTATGTATAGTTGGGCATTATTATGGAGAGAGAACTATTGTTAGGGATAATTTAGTTGAATAAAATTATATAGAGTGTTTCTTCTAGATCTATTATGGGAGGAGCTTCACAAGGTCTGTGCAGTTACATAGACAAGACTTATATAAATGGGACTGGAGTTTTCTGAAGTTGTTCTTTTCAGTGGCCCTGATTTCTAGGGTGATGCTGTTCCATGTTTTTACAGTAGAAGAAGAGTAGTGGGAGTCCCTTGAGCTATTTTTGGTTTTGGATACGTCAACTAATGCTTTGTTGGTGGATCTTAGTTGGCATTTGTTGGAGTAGATATTCAGTAATCCTTGTAATGCAGGAGTCTTTTCAGGTTTATATACAATTTGGTGGGCTATTGTAAATTGGCTAAAGATGAGTAGGTTTGGTAATTCTAGCCAGGAAAATTGCTTGAGTGCTTGGCAGTGATGTTACTGTAGGGAGAGTCAGTAACAAACTTTGCTATTTGTAGCAATTGTTTAGTTTGGCTAAGTCTGGTTTATTTAGCTTGATGAATATAGGGGAGGCATAGAGAAGTGTGAATACTAGGTGGGTTCTAGCGAATGTAGCTCTACTGTTGTTAGTGAGGTACTTTTTGCATCTATATAGGGTACCTAGTTTTTATGGACTTTTTCATGGTATGTGCGATATGAATGTTGAATTTCATATTGTGGTCTATGATAATTCCTAGCAGTTTGGTGTGTGAGGCAGGTGTTATGGGGACATTGTTAACTGAGTATATTGTGAATGGAGGAATGGGGACTATGGCTTTTGTAGGATGGAATATCATTAGCTGCGTTTTTTTTGGGGGAGGGTTAAGTCATAGTTGTGAGTTGGCTAGCCAGGTTTCAACAGTGGCAAAGGATTCTTGTTTTAATTTATGGAGTTCAGGGAGTGATGTGATGGAACAGATCAGGGTCGAGTCATCAGTGTGCTGGATCAGAGTGGAATGCAGGGTAGAACTCTGAAGTTTATTGGTAAATATGGTGAGAGGGAGGGTGTCAAGGATGGATTCTTGGGGGACTCCTAAGGTTACAGGTAGGAGGGGGGATAAGGAATCTTGCCATTTTACTGCCTGTTGGCAGTTAGATAGGTAGTCCTGGAACCAGATTAAAGTGGAGTGGCTTAAATTAAGTTCAGAGAGTGCAGTAAGTAGTTTGGCATGGGAGACCATATTGAAGGGCTTGGAAAGATCTAGGAAGATAGTGGAGACAAGGTTGCCTTTATTCCAGTGTTGATTTATGGTATTGGTAAAGCTAATAAGGGCTGCAGTGGTACTGTGATTAGGCCGGAATTCATGTTGGGTGCTGGTCAGCAGTTTATTAGTAAGGAGGTAGTTAATTATTTGGGAGTGTATACACTTTTAAAGGATTTTAGACAGGGGAGATAGAATGGCAATTGGTTGGTAGTTAGTTCCATTAGTTCCAGTGAGTTACCCCCTTTGTGATGGGTATTACATATGAAATTTTCCATAGTGATGGGACCTTCTGTTCTGACAAAGAGCGATTAACAGGGATACAGGATAGGAGATGGCTTTGGCTGCGATCTTGAGGTAGTCTTCAGGTAATTTATCAGCAGCCAGAGTTGTGGGTTTAAGTTTAATCAGATATGGTTTACCTCCATAAGGTTGTGAGTCCATTGTATGATGCCCTAAAGTGCAAAAATACAATGGCAAGATTTGTAAATTTCAAAACACATAAGTGTGAATTCAAATGAGCAAATTCCAGTGTGCATACACTCATGTGAATTTGCCATTCTGATAGCAGATTGCACTACAGTGGAGATTGGGACATGTACCCTTTCCTTCACTGTACTGTGATCTTGGAGTTAGTATATTAAATTAGCAGTTGGTGTGGGAGACATCCAGAAATGTCGGATGTTTCAAACACATTCGATATTTCCGGATTGTTGGATTCGTTGTGTAACACTTTTGCTGTTTTCAGCAGTCAAAAGTACAGTTTCTAACATTTTGAGTTGGATATTTGACTGGTTGCATCTTTTATTTGGGACCTAATGGAGGTAAACCTCAGATATTTGTATATTGTGCTAGTAGGGACCGATTGTAAAGAGAAGGATTTTAGTATATGGATGAGGATGGTAGGTTTGGGTATGTAGTATGTGTATTATTGTTACTGAGATCTAGAATAGATTTTGTGAAGTGTTGGTTGAATTGCATGGCAATATTATTGGTGGTGGTGGTATCAATGTTTGGGGGTGATGTACTGTTTTTCCCTGGTTGCATGATTTTATTGATTGCAGCACAGAATTTTTGTGGGTTTGTTTTTTGTTTTGATTGGATGTCAGTATAGTGGTTTATTTTGTCTGTCCTAATTTGTTTTTTGGCTTTGTTCCTTAATTTCAGGAATGCTTGTTTATTAGTTTGTGTTTTATTGTGAAACCATGAGTCCCATGTTTTATCCCTATGTTTTAGAAGTAATCAGATATCTTTGGTGAGCCAAGGGGCATAGTTAGATTTAATGCTAACAGTTCTGATGGGGGCAAGGTGATTTAAAATGCTAAGGAATGTATTGTTAAAATATTCTATGACACTGTCCGGGGGAGAGTTGAGAGTGGGTATAAAGTTACAGATTTTGAAATTCTTTGTATACGAATTTTCTTTAAAATGATGGACTTTATTGGCTTAATTTGGTGTCTTATTACAAAGGTGGGGAAGTGATCGCTGAGGGTGTCTGGGAGTGGACCGGAGAGGCAGCATTGAGTTGGCTGGTTAGTGAGGATCCAATCTAATATGGATTCCTTTTTACTGGTTTTTATCTATTCAGGTTGTAGTTTTGATCAGTTGAGTGAAACCATTTAGGTTGATGTGGTTGGTGGGGATGGGGGAGTCACAGGAGGTTCCATTGATATTAAAGTCACCCATTATGATTGTTGCTTTGGGGACATTTTGGGATGCCCAGTTTAGGATGGATTCAACTGTATTAATGTTGTTACTGGGGGTCACATAGCTATTGATTATATGTAGTTGTTTTGGGGGTTGATTTTTAGCTTGGTGAATATTATATTAATGTTATTAAAATCTGGTGGGTGGTTGTCTATCATATCAAGGGACAAGTTGTTTTTAAAGAGTAGTGCAATACCTCTACCTCATTTGGATATCCTGTCTTGCCTAAGAACATTATACCCCAGGAGAACTAATTCATTGTCATTGAATTATGGTTTTAGCCAGGTCTCTTTGAGAAGAACTATGTCAGGGGAGTATAGGTTCAAGACTGCAGGTAGTTCAGATATTTTATTCAGTATGATTCTTACGTTGATGTTAAGTATTAGGAGGTCTGATGGTTTTCTAGGGAAACAGAGAATGTCTCTTGCCTGGTTGTTTGGGGAGTTCATGTTGTTTGTAGGGTCAGAATTTGGGTGTATGTCACCACTGACTATGAATTGGGATGCTATTTGAATGATAGTTTATATGTGTTTTGATATAAAATCGTTATATTTTGTGGAGATGGGGGCTTCTTGTTGGTGGGGGGATGCTATGAATGAGGCAAGGTCTAAATTTGAGAGGTTGTAAATTGATGGTACTAGTATTAGTAAAGCAGGTTTCTCCTGTGTAGGAATTGGGCAGGTGGGTGATCTTTATAGAGTATTTAGGTTAATTAGCTGATGGTAGGAGGTTAAGTGTGCTGCAATAATGAGGGTTGTAAACATTATGTAGAGTGGGCACAACATTTTGACTTGTGAGAGGAGAGGTAAATAGTGAGATTCTTTATAGCTATGTTATAGGGGTGTGTATAGAGGTGGGTAGAGTGTGATAGTATTTTCTTTGTGATTACTGTCTGTGATGTAGAGTGAATGGGTATGGATTTTGAATGGGAAGATTTGAGAATATAGTTACTGTGTGAGGGTAGGGGAGTGGTGTGGATATAAAAGAGGTTAGAGTGAAAGAGGGGTGGAGTTGTGGTGGGGTGATGGTGAGAACGGGAGTATCCTATTAGGTATAAAGATCAGAAGAGTTGGGGAGGGTGGGAATAGGGGTAGGGTTGGTGAGCAGAGTGATCCCGAATGAAACAAAATTGAATGGAGTGGGTTGAGCCAGAGAACCAGCTCAGCAGCAGTTCCAGAAACAATCTTGAACACCCTCACAGGTCAGTACTTAATTAATTGAATTAGATTAAACAATAACAGAAACCAC
Organism: Protopterus annectens; assembly: GCF_019279795.1. NCBI lineage: Eukaryota > Metazoa > Chordata > Ceratodontiformes > Protopteridae > Protopterus > Protopterus annectens. The sequence continues at coordinate 608,878,306 of NC_056726.1, forward strand.
AGCTGTATTACTTCACAGTTTCCAAAAGATGGTGAAAAGTTACAGAAAGTTTGGGTATGTCCCTTTCAATGTAGACTACAGAGTAAAAGGAGATGAAGCTAAGTATGTTAAGGGTAAAAACAGGTATGAAGGGAGTAGATCAATAGATATAGGGGCTGGGGGGTGGAACCATTCCAGCAGTGTGTGCTCGCATTTTAAAATAAACATGCAGATAAGAACAATACTATAACAGCAAGTTAAGTGAATAGGTTGCACACTGATTATGTGTCCTGCAGTTTGTCACCAAGGGAGGGGCTGTGTTAGCCTTGTACTGCCACGTTGCACTCTTGCTTTTCAGGGGGAAAAACAGCTACAATAAAAGAGATAGCAAATATAAAAGAGAGAGATAAAGTTACAAGGGGTAAGGGGAAAAACAGACCTATATCCCTTTTGGAATGTACCTCACAAGACATCTGCAGCAGCTGGAAAGGCCACGGAGGTACCTCACAAAGAAGATTACTGGCCTCAAACAAATGCCCTACACTGACCGCCTCAAAAAACTCCAGCTTTACTCCGTAGCATATCGCCTACCCCGAGATGATCTCTGCCTAACATATAAAGCTATGTCAAACCCAGACCTGTTGGACATGTTACACCTAAAGAAATCCAAATCCCTCCAAGCTACATGCTCTAGGGACCTAAACCTTGTCACCACAATAAACAGGACATGCTGGAGGGATAGGTTCCTGTTGCAGAGACTTCCTATACTCTGGAACAAGCTACCCATTTATGTCAAGCAAAGTTCTTCATTAGCACTCTTCAAGAAAAATCTTGATGAGTGGATGGGAAATAGGAAATACAAAAAAACAAACTGATGAAAACTGAACTATAAAACTGAACAAAAAATGAAGGAAAAAAAACACACTGAACCAAGTAAATTATAAAGGTTACTGCTTTCGTTTACTAGGTTAGCAAACTTCATCAGATATAGGAAATACACCCCGGGGATCACTTTTGTGTCTCTGCTGGACAGTGGTACAGGAAAATAACTTTATTGGCTAACATAAGCTATGGTACCTTGCTGGCTAGGCTAGTACCGACCTATGAACCTATGAACCTATATTATAAACAATGCAAATAGAAACAGTGAGTTTACAACTCAGAACATTGGTAAGCAATTGCTTTAAGATCTATGCACAGTTAAACATGCCAATGCATATCAAACACGATTTTATAAAGCTTATTAAGGCATAATGTTTACATAGGGAAGTGTCACTGTTTTAGCATTCTAAGTTAATGCTATTGTTATTGATTTCCAAGCAACAAAATAGTTCTTCTAATATGAAAAATAGTAATACAACATTTGCTATAACTTTGTAGCACATTAGTATTGTCGCCACATCTTACATGACTGTAGTAATCTGGCCGGTAGCTGCAGTAGTTTATGTAAAAGTACCAGCTCTTTATGTAAGCAAACCAGCTCTATTCAACCAATAGTCTATTATATCAAGCGAGGTAGTACTGCAGTAGTATGCAGGTTGTTATCCTGTCCAATGTATAGCATTTACAGTTGGTCAACAGATTCATATACAGCAAGTAGCAATCTTAACCCTGCGACTTCTAAGACTTTAATATGCCTTTGCTACCAGGTTAGTTTGAAGCTTATTTGCAGCAGATGTGTGATGAATAAGGAATTAAGTTTATATTGACAGTGCTAATAGGTTCACTAAACAAACATGTATCTTAAGAATCAATGACAAAATGGAGAATACATAAAAAATGACTGCTGTTCTGCTTACTTGACAAGCACATTCCAAGTCGGACACTAAGGGGCCACAGATGAGATGCAAGAAGATTAAAAAATGGCACCTAGGAGACAAGGAAAGCTTTAAGTTTTCTGCATGGAAGGAATTGGGTGTGGGATGGCCCTAGAATTGCCACCCACCAATTAGAACACAGGGAATTCACAACCAAAGTAAAAGTTGAGATAGAGAACCAGCTCAGCAGTAATTCTGGAAACAGCCTGGGCATCCTCACAGGTCAGTACTTAGTTAATTGAATTAGATTAAACAGTTGGTGTAAAGGTTACAGAAAGTTTGGGTATGTCCCTTTCAATGTAGACTACAGAGTAAAAGGGGAGTAAACCAAGTATGAAAAATGAAAAATGAGGCAAACTGGCATGACCACACACAGGTTTATTGTTAGCGCTTTCGCATAGCAAATGCTTATACTTCTTCAGACAATTTTTACCCACATCTCCCTGTTTAAAAACCATCACAATTACATTAATGAGCCCATTAACAACTCATTATTCAATTAAAACCAAGCTGTTGTTGTATGTATTATTACAGCTTAAAGATAAAACTAGAGAATAAAAACATGTAAACCTACTGAACATGAAATAAGCTACTCTTGAAAGAGAACATTGAATATTCTCATCTCCACAATTAAAAAGGAACATGAGAAATTGAATTTAGTTACATTTAACATCACATCTCCTAATACAAACTGAATCACTAAAGATCATTATTTACATACTTTGTGATAAAAATGTCATCTAACTAATGACTTTAATTTTAATAAACATTTAATGGAACATTTTTCATTAAGACCGGGATGGGTATGTGCATCAGTCTGAAGTTGCCAAATGAGTTCTAGTTCTTTTAATTTGAGATTCCAGGGACCCCGCCCCCAATGTTCCTTGTGATGTGATCAACAACTGTGAATTGGAAGGTATGAGACTGAAAGTCAGTAATTTGTCTAGCCAGGTCATTTGTAACAATGTTTCTAGATACACAGTATAAGTGGTCATATATTCATTGTTTGAAAGGACGTTCTGTCTTGCCCAAATAAAAAGCCGGACATTGTCAGCAAGTTGCTAAATAAACTATGCCTTGACTCTCACAGTTAAAACGACCTTTTATAGTATATTTCCTACCTCGAATGATAACATGTGTCCCCACTTGGATGTATTTGCAATAATGGCAACGTCCACATTTGGCCATCCCACAATTGGGTCTAGGGTCCACCCCAGGGGTTTCAAACAAGGTTTTTAAATTGGCCCCTCTTCTATATGTCACCAAAGGACTAGTTCCTAAAAGATCCATGATACCACGGTCTTCCACCATGAAATTCGAGTTATTAACTAGAATTCCTCTTAGGCCAGAGGCATCCATTGAAAACTGGGTAAGAAAACTGGTGACATAATTGTTTTCCACTTCCCCATTTGTGACTTCACATCCTACTGGGAGTATGGATGATAGTAAAATTTCATCCATAACAGCGTAACCTTTGGTCAAGAAATGCTTGAATTGGCCAATTTCTCTCTTGTGACCAACTTCCTTTATCAAGCTGTCTATAAGGGACTCCGGATAAGCACGTCTGATAAACATACTTCTGAGGTTATCACACTCTTTAAAGAAATCCTCATTCCTAGAAATTATTCTCGAGGCCCTAACGAGCTGCCCCTTGACCACAGCTCTTTTTTGATGAAAGGGGTGACAGCTATCAAAATGCAAGAAAGAATCAGAATATGTAGGCTTTCTAAAAAAATTGTGTAGCATATCTTTTAAATACTACATCTTTCCAAAGCCATGTATCCAAAAAAATAATAGCCTGCTTATCAAATTGAAAAGTATACTCTAAGAAATCCGTGAATGATGACATAGTCTCAACTAATCTGCACGCATATTCCTCATCCCCTTTAAGAATAAAGAACATGTCATCCTGGTACCTCATGTACCAAACTACACTTTCTTTAAAGATTGAATGTTGGAAAAGATATGTTCGCTCCCAAAATGTCATGACAGCATTGGTGAAACTAGCACCACATGGGGAGCCCATAGCAACTCCTGATTTTTGGAGATAATATTCTTCCTTGAACATGAAAAAATTGTTGTTTAGCACTACCACCAACAGTGCAATGGTAAGATCAATGTCAGCCCCTTCCATTTGTTTGAGTAAAAGGAAGTCACAAACCCATTCAAGGCCTAAATCTTGGGGGATGACCGTGTATAGATCTTTAATATCCACGGTCAGAAAATTGTAAGAAAGGTCAATCTCCAATTTATTAAGGCCTTCCGAAAAAGCCCAGGAATCTCTGCAAATTTGTACTTCAGATTTTAATAAGGGTTTCAACCTGGAATCAACCCATTTGGCACAATCATATGTAATGGACTGATGACCATCTATAACGGGACGGAAAGGTGGATGCGAAAGGCTTTTATGTATTTTCGGAACTCCAAAAATTACTGGAATCAATGGAGCTGGCATAGTTAAATATTGATATGTGTGAATAGAAACAGATGTTTCAATAAACAAGTCACTAAGAAAAATCCTAATACGGTGGTATGCTTGGCTAAGTTCATTTAGGGATACTCTTACGTAATTGGTGCTTGTTAACATGCTGTTCAGTTTGCTATTGTAACACAACTCTTCCATGAAAACAATTCCCCCACCCTTATCAGGTTGCATAACCCAAATTGTTTGTGTTTTTTATAAAAGCAATAAATTCTCTCTGTGTTTTCGTGATGTTACAACAATGCTTGTCATGATTGTTTGAATTGTTAAGCAACACTCTAAAATGCATTTCACTGACTTTCTCAAATAATGCAAGTGACCCCTGCAGCAGTGGGTTAACAACACTAGAAACACGCTCGTCAGTAACCAAGTTTTTATTAACTCCAAACATGGCATTAAGGTTTAATTTTCATACATAAAATTTTAAGTCGCACAACGTTCTGGCTATATTTGCCCTAGAACTAGGCACAAAATTGAAACCTTTAGATAAAAAGTCTACCATGTCCTGTGGAATACTTGGGGAACAAAAATTGTAAGCATTAAAGTCACCTTGAGTGCTATGATGAATAAAAAGTTTGTTCCCCATAGTATATTGCCTAATCCCTTGTTCGAAATATGTTACCTTCTCCGCCAGTTGTTCTTCTTTCTCTGTTGTTTAGGAGGATTGTTGTTGTTGTATGTCTGATTGGTGTTTCTGTTGTTCTGGAAGTGAAAATCCTGTCCATTATTGTTGTGGAGTCCTGGTACATCCGAAGATTCTGCTTGTCGGCGTTCTTGGTTGCTCCTGATTCTATCACTCTGTCGGACTACCCCATTGAGTTAGTTGGCGGGTTCACGTTCAAACACTGTGATGTCATCATATGGAGCAAGCAAATGTTTGTCGGCTACCATGGTAACAGAAGCATGTGGTGCAGGATGACCTAAAAGGGGTGGAGGATCAGGATATGCATTTTTTTGTCCATACTTGACTTGATCTATTTCTAATTTATGAGGTTTTGTATCCAGGATCTTGGAAATCAGCATTTCAGTGCTAATAAAGATCCTTTTGAAATCAAATTCGTACCAGCCAAAGTCAGGGTCGGTTTTGATTTCATTGTCAAGCACTTCTAATTGCGCTTTTAAGTCCCTCATTTGTTTTTCATAATTTAATATTAGTAAATCAAGCAGATCAAGTCCTTGCCTGTTAAACAAGTCAAATAATTGCAAGTGGAACTCAGAGTTTTTAATAACACCCAACGGGTATTTCCACTGCCTTAAACCTTTCAGGACTATTTTTTGTTTAATGCATTCCCTGAAGTATCAAATTTCTACTTGCAATTTTTTATACTTGAGTAGTTTCACATCGAACTCTTTCAATTTAATAACAATATTATTAGAAGTAGAAGGATTGTTTAGTTGAATATTTGTACCTTCTGACCTGAACAAAGAAAATTCAGTCAAAGACGGAATTGCCAGTCTATTCATAGATATAGGCACGTTAGAATGACCATTGATAATGTCCTGTTGAGAAGCTGCCAAACTAGGTGTACTGTTAGCAACTTCAGTTGAAACCAAGTATATTAATGAAAAAAATGAGGATGCAGGAAGTAGAACAATAGAAACGGGTGGGGGCGGAGAGCAACTGACCAGGGGTATGTGCTCACACTTTAAAATAAACAAGCAGATAAGAACAATACTATAACAGCAAGTTAAGTGACTAGGGCATACATTGACTATGTGTCCTGTAGTTAGTCACCAGGGGAGGGGCTGTTTTAGCCTTGTACTGCCAGGTCACACTCTTGCTTTTCTAGGGGAAAAACAGATTGACTATGTGTCCTGCAGTTGGTCACCAAGATAGGGGCTGGGTTAGCCTTGCACGGCCAGATCGCACTATTGCTTTTCAGTGGGAAAAACAGATTGATGATGTTTATTGCAGTTGGTCACCAAGGGAGGGGCTGTGTTAGCCTTGTACTGCCAGGTCACACTCTTGCTTTTTAGGGGGAAAAACAATTGACAAGCACACTCCAGGTCTGATGCTAAGGGTCTGCAGATGAGATGCAAGAAGATTCAAAAATCATCAAAATATTCCTTGATACCCTTAACAACCTACCCCACTCCACATGAAAAGTATAAAAACTAATCATGCTCTCTGGCTAACCAAGCCTACTAAAAATATACTAGTAACATGAGATAAAGCCTGGCAAGAATGGTAAAAAAAATCAAAAATGACCAAAACTATAAGCAACAACACAACCAAGCAAAAAAAAACAAAAAACAAAAACAAAACAATTGTAAACAATGATAAGAAGCACTCTTTGTCCCAACAGCTAACATCCCACAAAAACAACCCAAAAAGTGTTGGCATACTATCTCTCAACTCTTCATTCCTGGAACCAAAGAAAACCCATCCCCTGCCACCAATAACACCCCATCCCAAATAGCAGAAGCTTTCAAAACACATTTTATAGATAGTATACTCAATGTACTCAAACCTTCCAACAACCTCACAAGCTGTCACCCCATGTACAATCCCAGCCTCTCCCAAACTAACACAAAACACTCCTCCTCTTCTTCTTTTCTCCCACAGGATACAACTGCAGCTGACCAATATCTTCCTCTACTTATTCTCCAACCTGTATCCACTCACTACATACGCAGGTTACTCCTTAAACTAAAATCCTGTTCTCACTCTGCAGACAACCTCCCTCCAGAGTACTTAAAATACGCCACTGATGTTATAGCTTATCCTGGTTATATACTCATCAACTGGTGCATCTCAGAATCCTATGTCCCCACCCTATGGAAACAATCCATAATAACCCTCTTACACAAAGGCGATAAGTGCAATGATATTACCGATTATCATCCCATCACTACCTTATCTCCCTTATACAAACTGTTAGAAAAATGCATAAATAAACAACTACTTAATCATATTCATAGGTTCATAGGTGTGTACTAGGCTAATGGCTCTGGAGCCTTTACAAGCCTAGTCCATAGGATTACCCTGGCATCATGCCACCAGACCTTAGTTCCCAGTGCCTCTGTCACGTAGAGCCACTGGAGTGATCCCCGGGGTGAATTTTCTATTTCCCATCCACTCATCAAGATTTCTCTTGAAGAAGGCCAGTGAAGTGCTCTGTTTGACATGTACGGGAAGTCTATTTCAGAGCATGGGCAGTCTCTGGGTTATGAACCTGTCCCTCCAGCATGTTCTGTTGATAGTGGTAATGAGGTTGAGGTCTCTGGAGAGTGTGGTTCGGAGGGATTGGGATTTCTTTAGATGTAGCATTTCTAACAGAGCTGGGTCAGACATGGCTTTGTAAGTCAAGTAGAGACAGCCTCTAAGTAGGTGATATGAGACAGAGAATAGTTGGAGTTTTTTTAGTCTGTCCATATAGAACAAGTGTTTAAGGCCTAGAATCCTCTTTGTGAGGCACTTTTGTGGCCTCTCTAGTTGTTGCAGGTGTCTAGTTGGGTACATGCCAAATGGGTCATGTTTGGCCTAATGAGGGAAGAGTAGAGGGAGACAATGACCTCTTTCTTCCTGGATGCAAAACCCTTATTAATGAGATGTGCTACATAGAAGGACTTTCTGACCACAGTGGCAGTTTGGTGGTCGAAAGAGAGGTTGCTGTCAACCTGTGTTCCCAGATCTCTTTAAACACCTTCTGTGTTTAGTGGACTACCATCGATGTGCTAATTCATGGGAACCGGGTTTTTCCCAAAGGGGATAACGACACATTTTTTGGCATTGAGCTCAAGGCCATGGTTCTGACACCAGTCGTTGGTCTCAGTGAGGCCTTTCTGAAAGATGTCAACATCACTTGGGGAGTTAATAATAGCTCCCAACTTGCAATCATCTGTGAACTTTGTTAGCCAGAGTCCATTTGTGTTGGCCTGGACTTCAGAGAAGTATATACCAAACAGGATAGGACCCAGGACTGAACCCTGTGGGACTCCACTCGTGACTGGTCAGCAGTCTGACTTGGAGTCAGCTACTTTCACACTGTGGGTTCTATCTGTGAGCCAATTTGCAACCCACCTAGTGATATGGGGGTTGATGCTTAGCTTACTGAGTTTTTCTATGATTCCTGAGTGGGGAATGGTATCAAAGGCCTTGTCCAGATCAAGGAAGGCTGTGTGAACCACCTTGCCTTCATCCACAGCTCTGTTGACTGACTCAAAGAAGTCAACCAAGTTGAGCAGGCATGATCTACCCTTCACAAAACCAAACTGTGTGGTTTCCAGAGTTTGGAGATTCCCTATATCCTTGTTTATTAGCTCCATGATGATGTTCCATAGCTTTGCATATTAGACTTGTTAGACTAATGGGGCAAGAGTCCCCAGGGTCTGTAGTAGCTCCTCCTTTGTGGAGAGGGATGACTGTAGCAGTGCACAATTCAGTAGGGACAAAGCCTGAGGTGAGGCTGTGCTTGAACAGGGCACACAGGTGAGGTGCCAGTTCACTCTGTAGTTCATGTAGAACACAGCCAGTGATATTGTCAGTCCCATAGAAGCTGTATTCTTGGCCTTGGGCAGTGCTGCTTTAACCTGTGCAGCAACAAAACAATTTTCGTACCCTCAGCCAACATGGTTTCAGACCTTCACATAGTACAACTACTGCATTAATCTCCTTCACAGATACAGTCAACAAAGCCAGGGATGCCAGACTACTAACCTCAGTAATACTTCTTGATCTATCCAAGGCTTTCAATACAGTTTCCCACTGAAAACTACTACATAAACTCTCTTCCCTTAGTCTCTCCCCTACCACTCAACAATGGTTCAATAGCTACTTAACTGGCAGACAACAATGCGTAAAATGGCATGGAACTCTCTCCAGCTATCGACCTAATAGCACAGGTGTTCCTCAGGGGTCCATGCTCGGCTCATTACTCTTTAACATCTCCGTTAACAACCTTCGCACTGCCTCCCACCAAAGCTTACTAATACAATATGCTGATGAGTCTACTATCATTTCCTCCTCCAACAACATAAAACACCTTCTGCATCTAACTCAAACTGCCTTCACTTCCATAGAGTCCTAGCTAAACAATGCGCAACTCTTGCTGAATCCAAATAAAACCAAACTCCTCCTTTTCACACCTAAAAATCTGTCAGCAGATTTTAAGATCTTTTCTCTGAACAATACTCAACTAGAAATTGTTTCTCAAGCCAAATTATTAGGAGTGACCATAGACAATAAGCTTTCCTTTGATCTACATATTCACAGTGCAATCAAAAAACTCACTGCAAACTAGGAATTCTATACTGGCACAAAACCTTCCTGAATTCTACCACCAAAACCACCCTGGCCACTACTTACCTGCTCCCCTCTGTAGTCTATGGCGCTCCCATTCTGGCAAACATTCAAATTATGTATTTATTTATTTATTTATTTATTTATTTGACATTTGTTTACCAGGGTGGTCTGACTGGGTCTGCAGAACCCATTTTCAGCAGAGGCCCGGGGAGAAAAGCTCCACATACACTACAATACAAATACATTATAATCCAATCCAATACAAATTACATTAGAAATACTATACAAAAATAAGTTGAAAGAACAAACTATGTTACAAGATGTTGCAATATATTACTACATGTCTAGACAACTCTATAGAGTTAAAACATTACATGCAATAATAGTCACTTTTGTCATACATGATGTGGATAGTGTCCACAAAAACATAGTACGTAGGTAGTGCAAAGTATGACATTGACTATTAAAATACATGACAAATAGAATGTCATTTTCAGTTAGGAAAATAGCAGCCAGAAAGTTAGTGATGCAGATAGATAGTGAGAGAGAGTTAAGAAGAATAGAAGCAATAAAGCCAGAGCAGTAGCTTGAGGATATGGTATAGAAACAGAGGAGGAGTTAGAGGAGCCTTAGGATCTTGCAGTCTGTGAGGGATTGAAAATGTGACAGAAGAAGATGATGAAGTTAGTGTGGAAGAAGAGGAAGATCTGAGTATTATGCAAGCTTAATGCAGGAGCAGAGCCATGTATTTTTGAGATGAATTTTTAAAGAGACTTTGAAATGGGTTAGGCTAGGCATAGATCTGGTAGCTAGAGGTAGTGAATTCCAAAGTATGGATACAGAATATGAATACAGAGTGTAACCTGGTTTTCTTGTGGGTTTTGAGATAGCTAAGAGATTTTTGTCTTCTGATCGTAGGGGTCAATTTGGTGTGTAAGGTGTGACAAGACTGGCTAGTGCAGGGCAGGCAGTAGGCTTGAAAATAAGGTTGTGCAATGTGGATAGCTGAATAAAGGCAAGTTGGTTGGGGAGATCAAGCCAGTTTAATTCTAGGAGTGGTTTACAGTGGTATGTGTGATATTTAAAGTTTGTGGCAAACTTTCCAACTTTGTTGTAGCACTGTTCCATCTTGCTTTGTTTAGAAGTTTGTAAGTTAGTTAAGATTGGGGCACCATAAAGAAGGTAGGGAAGTAAAAATGTTTTTGCAAGGGTAGCTTTCGTTACTGCAGTAAAGAAATGTTTGTTTCTATATTAGAGTCCTAGCTTTTGATGAGTTTTCTTTATATTTTGCTGCATATGGGGGTCAAATTAAAGTTTATTGTCAATGATAACACCTACAAGTTTGGTTTCCAGCACTATTTCTATGACAGTGTTGTCATTTTCCATCACTGGTATGTTGTTACCTGGTGGGATATATATTGCTATTATGCAAATTCTTTTTGATATGTTGAGGTTCAAAAAAGAGATTAGTACCTCAGCATTGGAAAAGATGGGTATATTACTGGTGCAGGGTATGATGTTGAACATGGATATAGAAGTGCTATCCCTCCACCTTTTTTAGATCTATCTCTTCTGGCTATTGCAAAGTTTGTAGGAATTAATTCTGAGTCTTTTACATTGGGGTGTAGCCATGTTTCGGTAAGGGCTAGTATGTCAGCTTTATTTTGATCAATCCAGGCATGCAGTGGGGCTATTTTATTACATACACTTCTAAGGTTTAGAGTAAGTATGTTTAAATCTTTAGGATTATCTTGTGGTTAGGATTAGAGGGTGGGCCAGGGTTAGAATGCATTTCTCCACATTTGAGTAGATAGGTAATGAGGAATGCATACCATAGGAAATGTTTTTTATTCCTAGGTAATGGTAGTGGTGTAACGTGTGATTTTACAGGAGGTGAGGAGCCCAGTTTGTGGCTCGAATTATATGGGAGGGTATAGGGAAAAAGCTGGGAAGAGATATGTGAAAAGCTGTGTTGTTTATTGGGGAGAGGGTTAGAGGAGGTTGTTGATGTGTATTGGTGTGTGGGGTATGAGAAGATATAGCTTTAGTGAGGTTGAGAATTAAGAGTAAAGAGGTCAGGCAAGTTAGGAAGAGAATGCCAACTGTGATAGTGGGTTTAAAAATAGTAAACGTGGTATTTGTGTGTTTGAATGTAATAACAGGTGTAAATAGAGATTATGTTATCATGTGATATGTGTGCAGCTGCAGGTAAGGTTGGAAATGTTTTGACTTCAGAGTGGGCTTTGACAATGTGGTTAGGTGTTTTATCTTGCAGTTTGTGATAAGGATGGGTGGGGTTAATGTGACTGGTCAGTAGAAAAATTATGGTGCAATGCTAGTTTGTGTGTATAGTAGAAGAGAAGGTGGTAAGCCTGGAGTTAACATAAGATAGTTTGAGGTGGTGATTGTATTGTGATGGTAAAGTAGAGTAAGATACAAAGAATTATAGTAGAGGGCATGAGAATTCAAGGTGGTGGATGTAAGGAAGAGCATATACGTTTGGCTAAATAAGAGAAAGTAAGGTGTGCATGATCTGTGGGTGTGGACAAGGTAGAGTTGTATTTAATTAGATCATAGGAATGAGGGGGAATGGTTTGCTTAGGATAAGAGTACAGGTGCTGGGGGAGGGTGGGATATGGGGGAAGGGCAGAGGAGTGGAGTGAGCAAAGCAAATGGAGAGGGAAGAACCCCCCCCCCGATGGGTTACCACCATAAACAATCAGTGAGGTAGAAGTTTCATGGATACAGAGACAAGGTGTCTGAACTCTAAATACTTGACTCAAGTCACAGGATATAATTTTATAGTTATGGGCTTTTCAATGTCTTTCCAGGGATATATTACACTGATAAGAGTGAAATATGCTGAAGTGTTAATGTGGCTTCATCTTCAGCAGTAAAAGCCCTGTGAGTGTGGGTGGGATATCCTTCCAGCAGATTCAACACTACAAAACAATACACACTAGACTTAACAAATTAAGTTATTAGTTAGAGTCTTGGAAATTGCCTTACATAGATTTAACTCAGTGTATTTGTTTCTTGTGCACTTTTTCCAACTGCAGGTGAAATTCAGCTGTGCAAGTTTTTTAGGCAGTTGGATATGATAACATTTGTATTTGCAATTACCCTAAAAAACAAGTTTGAATCCTGCCATAATAAAATTGCTAAATTTACTATAAATGCACCCCATACACACCACTGCACAGCTCTCAGTGTCCTCACCTGGCTCAAACGTCCACTCCTGGTCCTGGACCACTTACAACATAATGTGGCACACAAAGTTATATATCAACCCAATAACTGTCCAGCATTAAACTTACTCCTCCAAACCTACATACCCACCAGGACCCTCTGATCTCAGACCAAAGAAAAAACTGGACAGTGTCTATACTCCTACACTGTAGCAAAACTCTGGAATGTCTTACCAGCAAACATCAGAGCTATAACAAACCACAAGAATTTTAAACTGACACTAAAAATCCACCTCCTAGATACATGCATATGCACCTTTGCCAAAACTACCTACCTCCCCAATTCTCCCCCTACTCTCTACCTAATCCTCCTCTTACTCTTCTAAACTCTCTTCCTCTTCCCCGTCTTCCCCTCCTTTTTTTACTCTACTTTACACTACCGTGCACCCCCCAATAAAGGACATAGCAGCTCAATTTGTTGATACATGACTAAGAACTTGATACAGTACTACAAATACTAAGCTCCCCCATTTCTCCTTGTCAAGTAGCTGCTAGTATTACTGCTGTACATAAGCTAACTAACTTTTTTTAACCTCCTTTTCTAAAAGTATATTTGCAGACCACCTAACAATCTTTGCAGCTGACATCAAACTATATAAATTATCATAATGTACACCAATAGTCTACCTAAAAAGATTGTAATAGATAAACTCATTCTATCAACTTAGATCTCTGTATTTCGTTTGCAAAGATTACTGTGTAAATGTATAACAACTGTCTGTATGTTAATATGACTACCTTGTAACTTACTGTAAACTACACTCCCATGTGTAAATATAATTATCTCTGCACTTTTCTTTTTGTCAGTGTTTTCATTTGTGGAGCTTTTCTCCCCAGGCTTCCACTAAAAATGGGTTCCTGACCCAGCTGGACATTCCCAGTTAACAAATATCAAATAAATAAATAAATAAATACACTGTTTGAAAAATGCAGGGGGAGAGCTGAAACAATTAACATATTATGTGAAGGTAAATCCACCACGGTTATGGTAATGGTAATTCCTATTCAGATTAATGAAATATATGCAACTCTACCAATTAAGACCACAGAACTGGAAGTGAAGTCACATTGCAAAATGAACTAGAAGACTTTGCATCACAATTGCAACAAAGCAACAATATATCATGTTGTAGCTTGAGTGATAAGTCATCATGTAGAATGAGACAAGAACCAATGGACTAGTTTATAGCCAGAAAAAAAAAATCAGGAAGCAAATGGCCAGGTAGCAGACTATGAAAAATAATTCCAATGCAAGTTATTTTGTTTGATATTGTTATCATAAGCATTCAAGTTTCTAAAATGACCTGAGGGCTCAAAATATATTATAGAATATTAAATAGTCTTCCTTGCACTTTGCTGATCTCCTACTCGAAAAAATCTTGACTTTTGAGATCATGTTCCTGTAAATGAACTCTTCAATCCCTGTTTTCCACAGAACATAACTGCAGGCACAGTTAGTGATTCCTTTTTTTGGAATTTCCCTTCTTTTTGTATTTGTTCTTGCACAGTTAGTCCCTATGTTTGAGGGTGTGAAGGGAGCTTCTCCTGAAAAACTTGTTAATATTTCCTCATATTGAATTCTCAATCCTCTTTCAGTAGTAACTCAGAAATTCATGGATGAAGCATTAAAACTATAGATTCCCCCACTGCAGCAACTTTTTGATTTGCATTGCCTTCACTTCTGACAAAACACCATCAAAATAAAACAATATGCCCTAATGCCTCCTTATCCCTAAGTAAACAGGGCCAGCAGCAGTGGCTAAAGATAACCTTGACAAGCACGGGCAACAATATTCATACCACAGTGCATAATCAACTGCATATGAAAAACAAGTAAAACCGCCAGCGTGTATCCAGGAAGGGCATAAAAACTCACTTCAACTACAATATAAGTACAGTACACATTACTGTTGACACTATGCACTGGAAAAGTTTCATTATCTTTTGGTTTGACTAATATAATATATTCATCATGGTTTGAGCACAACAGTCAAGAGGTTAATGCATCCCCTAAACATGTTTATTTGTTTATCTGTTTATTTGTTTATTTATTTACACTTATTTACTGGGGTAGAACCTTCAGTGCAGTGCAACATTTTGATAGACACAAAGAAAAAATACTTGAAATGTATTAAGACATATATTGTTATAACATACTGTGCTTTTAAAGATAAAAGAAACTAAAAAGTAGCGAATAAGAAATGTTTGATAGATGCTTGAATTTATGGGAGTCCCAGTATTTGAATTTAAGCCAGACCATGAGGTTTCAAAGACTACCAACTGGATTCAGCAAGCTCTGCATGGAGTGCAGGAACAGTTCAAGAGCTGCTGCACGCAATATGGCTGACGAACGATCCAGGATCGAGCTCCCGACACATGAATGAGTACTCCTACACTATTCCGGCACAGACACCACTACTATATGCTAATTACCTCATTTGCTGGTGAAAACCATGCAAATGAGGTGAATTAGTGATCCAGGAAGCAGGCAGTTGTCCATTCTTGAACAGTGTACAAAGCAGAAATGTATTCAGCTAGTAGCTGAATACATTTCTGCAAAATACAAAACAGAGGCATGACAGCTTGAAAGAAAACATGTACTATATTTAGTAGGCATGCCAATGGCCAAATATATAGTCATTGGCATGAAAAATGGCTTAAATTTTATAAAATATTTTTTTTTTGGTTGATCTCGAACGTTTAAGAGTAGTGCAGTGGCGCGGAAACTGGATCATGCCAAAAATAAAAAAAATTAAAAAAAAAAGGGGGGGAGCAATTTTAGGGAAATCTGCATTTTGCCATTATAATCAATGGCATGCAGAATGAAAACAATACCAGGGAACAGTGGTTGCTAAGGGGAAAGGCTCAGTGTGAGTGCAGTAACTATGGAGTAAGGCAGTGGGGTATGCAATGAAGGGAATCTTACTGAATCACAAATTTCTTCTAAGTGTCAGATTGCACAAAACCATGTAGGTGCTCAAATATGGATGTATAAGCAGGAGAAGTAAATGACATCAAAAGGGGGGGGGGGGGTGTGATGCTTACTGTAAGCACATTGGAGCACTGTTGCCCAGGTTTGCACTTAGCTAAGCACAGCTAGCAAGGGTGTGTGTGTCTGAGGCTGTAATGTCTTACACCATGAAATGAAGAGTGTGTTTGCATCCAGGGAGAGACAGTTCTGCTAAAATGTGTTTATCTTTGCTAAACGGGTGTGCACAGTGTGCACTGAGATTTAAACAAACAAACAAAACAACCCCCAGGAAATGGCAGCACTGTGCATATGTAAGCAAGGGGGTGTGTCCAAGGCTGTAAATCCTTGTTTACTTTGCCTAAACGGGGTGTGCGCAGTGCACACTGGGATTTAAACCACAAAATTAAAAAATACAGGAAATGGCAAGTGGAACAAGAAAAAAAGGGAAATAGCAGAATAGAGGCACTCAAATACAAGTAATAGAGCTGGCAGGTGAAATGTATCATACTCAGACAATCACACAGGCAGCATCTACAGCACACCACTATAAACTTTGCAAACACCTTGTAGTCTGTTTTTTCCTCACAGACTCCACACCACCGGTGTACACAGACAGGGAAATTTTACCTGACAAAACTAACAAAATATTAGGGGCTGCTGTTGCTCTCATACATCAGTATGTGCAAGAGACTGAGGGTGGTGAAGAGGACAATGCTGACAACCACCCCAGACTTATGAGGAAGAGGAGAAGAGTGTTCAGGCCCAGGGTAATCTACCAGTGGCTACATGATCTGGAGATAGTAGAGCGATATGGGGTGGACATGGATATATTGCAGCAAATTGTGGAGCTGTGCTGGCCTCGTCTCACATCCAGAACAAACAGAGAGGAACCCATCCCAGTGGATACCAAGGTATGTGTAGCTTTAAGAATACTAGCTACAGGTACTTTCCAAAGAGCAACTGGGGATATCATGGGGGTCTCACAGGCATCTGCATCCAGGATACTCAACCACTTCCTGGATGCCATGCGAACACATGCCATGGAGCACATTAAATTCCCCAGCACCTGTGAGGAGCTGGATGTCAATATGCATCTCTTCCACCATGTAGCAGACTACTCAGAGGTACTGGGTGCCATAGACTGCATGCACATCCACATCAAAGCACCACCTGGTGAGCAGGGTAGGGTCTACATAAACCACAAGGGATTCCACTCTATCAACTGCCAGGTTGTGTACGATGCCCAGGGCATTATCATGAATGTGTGTGCTGGCTACCGTGGAAGCTATCATGACTCCCAGATCTGTCATTCCTCACAGCTGTATCAGTGGTCTGCCAGGGGGGACATTCCGTATAGCCATTTAGTGGGTGATGCTGGCTACACACTGGAGCTGTGGATGATGACACCCATCAGAAATGCATACACACCCATACAAGAATGCCATAATAAGGCACGCACAAACCAGGATCATTATAGAGTGTGTGTTTTGGATGCTCAAGTCACAGTTCCGCTGCCTTGACATATCCGGTGGAGCCTTGCAGTACTCTCCAGCCACATGTGCACACATGGTCATAGTATGTGCCATGCTACACAATATGATCCTGCAGAAACAGCTGCAGCAGGAACAAAATGGGGAAGGGCTACACAGCCCCCCACCATTGCCAAGGCCTCCACAGGCACAGAGTGTCTCGGAGGAGGAACATCCTGAGTCTGCCCCTGTAGGCAGACGGAAGCATGCCCAGTATGCCCTGGCCTTAGCAAAGAGGTAATGCATAGCACATACACTGACACTGTAGGGCCCCAGGGACTGATCTCTCTCTCTCTCTCTCTCTCTCTCTCTGACTTGCACATACAGTAAAATGGATGCCAAACATCACACCACCTATACCTGACCATGTATAGGCAGTGTATCATGTGCATCCGACATAGTCAGCTCTGAAGCACCACCCTCACAACAGCTGCAGGCACAAGGTAAGCCAGTCTCTGTAACAAATTAAAATAATGGGGTGGACATTTCTGATAGCATATCTATGGTATTGATCAAGCATGTAAGGCAATGGGGTGGTTAACTGTGATAGCAGCAGACAACTGACAGCTCTGTAGGACAGCAGGATGTATATCCCCAGTACTGCCCTACCCACACCATGCAGTACCACCCTAGTCGACAAATAGCACTGCAGTGTATGTCGTGAGCCATATAACTGGGGGGGTCATATGTCACATGCATGGATGTCAAAGTGGGGGTCCCATAACCACCACCAACCCACACAGCAGATCAGCTGTACAAAACCATACAGAAATGCCTGGCAAAGGCCCCCACATGTCAAAACCCATGAAATCTCCACCCACAGACTCTTACACAGAGATATCACAGCAGGTCTGGCAGTGGCAGTATGGCTTTGAAAGGTAAGATGTCTGAAACTACACATGTCTATGCCAGAGCAATCTGACCTGTGGTTGATACTGTTATGCCCGTAGTCTGAAAGATAGGGCACACCACCATGCTACATGGGACCAAAATATTAAGCAAATATCAGCACAGTCTGTGCAGATGTGTAACGTGTACAGTCATGTCACCCCCCCATAGTCCCATAGAAATGCAGTAGCATGTTCCTAGACTTAAGCAGCATCTAGCTGTCACCCAGACTGATGGCACAATAGTAACAGAAAGTAATTGTCAGTAACACCCACAGACAACTCACTGGTGCTATCCCAGGGGTGTCTCTTGCCAGCAACCTGGGAACATATGATTATCAGAATGCACTGCTCTGCTACAGTTGGCTTGCAGCTGTCACACCTGGCCTACAGGCCTCTGGAAAATGCCTATGCTGCACCCACAGTGCAGAGTGTTATGGGGTCAACAATACCAACATAACACAGTCCCCAAAATGCAAAGAAAGGCCATGCTGACAATTGCTAGGAGCAAATCTGCCAGACTCATGGAGCCAGAAATTGGGACAAAGCCATGAATAACGGGGCGATGAAGGTCCACAGAGATGGACACCTGTGAAATACTGCTCTAATAATGTAATAAAGCTGATGAAACGATTTGTAGTAGCATGGAATTTGTGATGGGTATGAAGTCTGAAACTGCAATTTCAACTGTCTGTAATATCTGACTTTAACCCTGAGTGACTTGCAAAACACTTGTGCTGGAAAACCACACTTGTTTGGGTAACCAACAAGATATATGAGTCATGGATGTGGACATTCTGTTATACTCCATACAGTCGACAGGCAGGGCTCGGAGTGTAAACATGGGAATGCATCCACTGCAGGCAAGCCTAACCCTGGAAGATGGTGACATGTCCACACCCACAGAACCCTGGGACACAGCCATGGGGAGTAACACAGCCCTCCTTGATCACTCATCCTATGCAACATCCTGACCCCAACATGTGCCCATCCAAGCAAAATGAGGTGGACCATACATATATGACAAACACACACCTCCAGGCTGGTCAAACAGTCTGACACAGACAAGACCCTCCAAGTGCAGTCAACCATTGAGGAGAGCCCAGTGCAAAGTACTGGTAGCTATAGCCAAACATATCTGCCTAGGACACCCCCCCCCCACAAATTCTATCCCCTACACATATATCTGGAGTCTGCCTGTCACCCTGATCCTCTCTGATTTATATTACCCAACTGTGGGCTGGAAATCAGACCAGGCCAGAGATTCCACCATTGTAATATATCCTCAAGGTGCTGGACCATTTCCACAGTACCAGCAGATAATTGCTTGTAGGCACACCCCTCAACAGGCTGGATAGTGCAAGAATATATAACATTTGGCCGATAAACCTTGTGTGTGCATCATCCATCCTGTATTCCTCTGGTAAATCACTGTGATGATTTGAGGAGGTATGTCACCAGGTACTGAAACAATACATGACAATGTCAAATGGCATATATGACAGACATCTGCTAAAACCAGCCCTGTAACCCTTGCAACCCATACATTACTAAGAGAAATTGTCACAAGCATTGTATGGCCCAATTACACCCACATTTTATAGACTATCTCCAGATATCATGCACCAACAGGTTGACAGGTACAGTTGTAGCACAAAGCAAACATGATTGGAGTACAACAATCCCTGGAATGGAGTCCCACGTACTACAGAAGGACACACTGGGCATGTTCATACACTTAGAGAAATGTCAGTAGGATCTAGGAAAGAACAGGCCTTCCCCACCCAGTGCACTTTCCATTGCCCAACCTTAGCAGTCCTGAAGATGTCTGTCACCATAGCAATCACTTTTGTTAGGCCCAGCCCCATAAGTTCTGTGGCGCATGTGATGACTGCATAACAAGATAGTACAAATAACTAGTTAGGTAGGAGGTCTATTCTCAGTCCTGGCAAATGTAAAAGTGTGTGTGTGTGTGTGTGTGTGTGTGTGTGTGTGTGTGTGTGTGTGTGTGTGTGTGTGTGTGTGTGTGTGTGTGTGTGTGCTTACAACTAAAAGCATTTAGGTCCATTCAAACCCAGTACACCTCCCTTTTCCCCACTTTCGCAGTCCTGCAGATATCAGTCATCTTAGAAGTGCCTTCCATCAGGCCTCAGCCCCATAAGCTCTGTGGCACATGCGATAACTGCACAACAAGGTCGTACAAATAACTAGTTAGGGAGGAGTTCTAATCTCAGTTCTGGCAAATGTAAAAGTGTGTGTTTGTGTGTGTTCACAACTAAAAGCTTTTGGGTCCCTTCAAACCCAGTACACCTCCCTTTTCCCCACTTTTACAGTCCTGCAGATATCAGTCATCTTAGAAGTGCCTTCCATCAGGCCTCAGCCTCATAAGCTCTGTGGTGTGTGTGATAACTGCATAAGACAATAGTTCAAATACTAGTTAGGCAGTCATTCTAATCTCAGTCCTGACAAATATAGAAATGTGTGTGACAGTTGTGTGCAAGACTGAGGGGAATTGTGTGTTTGTTTGTAGGTGAAACAGTTTTATGCCATTCCCACCCACAACACTTCACAGTGCCCCACCTTATCAGTCCAGATGATGTCAGTCCCTTATCAGCAACCTTGGCCAGCTGTCAGCCCTGTAAGCTCAGTAGTGCATGTGATAAAGGTTTAACACTGTAGTACAAATGACTAGGTTGGCAGGAGTTATCCTCTTCTGGCAAATGTGTGTGTGAGTATGTATGTTTGTAAGTAATAGCAGTATTTTGATATGTTTCTCACCCACCTGCAGATGTCATTCCCCATATCAGCACTTTGGCCAACTCTCATCCCAGTAAGCTCTGTAGCGCATGTGGTAACTACGTAACACTATGATACACGTCACTAGTTAGGTAGGGATTCTACTCTCACATCTGGCAAGTGTGTGTGTGTGTGTGTGTGTGTGTGTGTGTGTGTGTGTGTGTGTGTATGTGTGTATGTGTATGTGTATCTGTTTGTAGGACAAAGCATTTTGACAGGTTAAACACCCACTGCACTACTTTATCAGTCTTGCTGATATCATTCCCTTCATAGGTTCACAAGTGTGTAGAAGATAATGGCCCAGGAGCCTTAACAAGCCTAGCACACAGAAGGGCCCTGTCATTGTGCCACCCAGTGTTATGTCCCAGTGTCTGTATCAGATATAGTCACTGCACGTTCCTTGGGTTGAACTGTGTATTACCTATCCACTCGTCATGTTTCTCTGGAAGAGGGTCAGCTAGGTGCTCTGCATGACATGTATGGGAAATGTATTCCAGGACATGCGTAGCCTCTTGGTGAGGGATATGTCCCACCAACATGTTGTGGTGATTGTGGTACTGAGGTAGAGGTCTCTACAGTGGGTGGTGTGGATGGATTTATATGTAGCTTTCCTAAACCAGCTGGGTCAGACATGGCTTTGTAAGTCAACCACAGATAGCTGCTAATTAGATGATATGACACAGAGAATAGCTTGGGTCTGCTGAGTCTGTCTGTGTAGGATGTGTGTTTAATGCCTAGGAACCCCTTTGTGTGGTACTTCTGTGGCTTCCCCAGCTGTAGCAGGTGTCTAGTGAGGTACATGGGAAATAAGCTATAATACTTGAGGAGTGGTCTAATGAGGGAATAGTAGACAGAGATCATTACCTCTGTCTTTCTGGATGCAAAACTCCTTGGTAATGCAATTTATCATATAAAAGGGCTTCCTGACCACAGTGGCAATGTGGTGCTTGAAGGAGAAGTTGCTGCCAACCTGTGTCCCCAGATCTATTATAATGCATACAGTGTTCATTGGGCTCCCATCAGTGTGGTACTTACTCGGAACTGAGTGTTTTACCAAGGGGGATGATATTGCATATTGTGGTGTCAAGCTTCTTGGCATGGTTTCCAGACAACTCAGTGGTCTCAGTGAGGCTTTTCTGTGGGATGTGTATATCACTTGTGGAGTAAATGATAGCTCTCAGCTTGCAGTCCTCTGTGAACTTGGTCAGCCAGAGTTCCTCTGTGTTGGGCTGGACTCCTGCAAAGTAGATGTTGGACAGGACACTACCCAGTACTGACCCTGTGGGACTCCACTTGTGACTACTTGCCAGTCTGACCTGGAGTTTGCCACTGTCATACTTGTGTGTTCTGTGAACCAATTTGCAAAACAAACAATGATATATGGGTTGATGCCTAGTTTGTGGGATTTATCAATAATCCTTCACTGAGGGATTGTAACACAAGCTTTGGACAGATTGTTGTAGGCTGTATGCAGTGCCTTATTGTCATACACAGCCATGGTAACTCAGTCATAGATGACAACCAGGTTGAGCAGGCATGATCTGCCATTCACAAAGCCAAACTGTATGGGTCCAGAGTTAGGAGATCACCCATATCTTGGTCAATCAGGTTCTTGATGATGCAGTCCATACCGCTACATAGTAGACTTGGCAGGCTAAGGGCAAATAATCCCCAGGGTCTGTAAATGCTACCCCTTTATGGAGAGGGATGACTGTAGCAGTGTGCCATGTTTGAGGGACAAAGTCTGAGGTGAGGCTGTGACTGACCAGGGCACACAGATTTGGTCCAAGGTCACTTTGTATGTCATGTAGAACACAGCCATCGATATGTTGGTGTCCCATGGAAGCTGTATTCTTGCCTGTGGACAATGCAGGTCTAACCTGGCCTGCAGTACTGCTGGGTGTCTGCCATTCATCTGCCATTGTGATTGTACACTTGTGGGGGGGGGAGACAGGGGTAAAGCTGGCACTGAATGTGTTGCCAAGACTGTGGCCAATATATGTTGTCTCAAGATAGGTATTAGCATTGTGCAGTAACTCACAACACTAGTGTTTAAAGCTGTGAAGGTTGTTGATGTAACTATCAAAGGCTTTTGTGATTGTTGTCAGTGTCTGCTGCATGTTTGCCTTCACAGATGCCTGCAGGGGATTCCATGAGGGATCCTAAGTTGTGGGTCAGAACTTTGAATGTTGGCAGTATGACTGGTATAGGGAGAGCTAGCTGATATGATGGACTGAAGGAAGGTTGGTATATTGTGTGTGCAAGAGATCAGATGGAAGGGGAGCAAGGCTAGGTGTATTGGAGGTGGGTTCAAATTGTTTTATCATGGTGTGGATGGGAGGAGAAATGGCATAGGGGTTATGCTAAATGAACAGAGTGCTTTGGAGGTGAAAAGAGTATCAGATAGAGTGATGTTTATGAAGCTGGAAATTGATGGTGAAATGATGAATGTTGTTAGTGCATATGCTCCACAAATTGGGTGTGCGATGGATAAGAAAGAAAAATTTTGGAGTGAGTTCGATGAAGTGGTGATGACTGTACCCAAAGGTGAGAGAATGGTGATTGGAGTAGATTTCAATGGGCATGTTGGAGAAGGGAACAGAGGGGATGAGGAAGTGATGGGTAGGTATGGTGTTAAGCAAAGAAATGCATAATGTCAGATGGTACTGGATTTTACGAAAAGGATGCACATGGCTGTGGTGAATACGTATTTTAACAAGAGGGAGGAGCATAGGGTGACATACAAGAGTGGAGGAAGATGCACACAGGTGGATTATATCTTATGTAGAAGGGCCAGTTTGAAGGAGATTGGAGACTGTAAAGTGGTGGCAGGGGAAAGTGTAGTTAGGCAGCATAGGATGGTGGTTTGCAGGATGACATTGATGATCAAGAAGAGGAGGATGAGTGTGTGGGCAGCACCAAGGTTCAAATGCTGGAAATTGAAAAAGGGTAATTGTGAGGTGGAGTTCAGGGAAGAGTTAAGACAGGCACTGGATGGTACTGGAGAGTTACCGAATAGCTGGGTAACTACAGCAGAGCTAGTAAGAGAGATGGCTAGAAGGTGCTTGGTGTGACATCTGGAAAGAGGAAGGAGGACAAGGAGACCTGGTGGTGGAATGAAGAAGTGAAGAAGTACAGGAGAGTATACAGAGAAAGAGGTTGGTGAAGAAGAAGTGGAATTGTCAGAGAGATGAAGAAAGTAGACAAGAGTATAAGGAGATGAGGTGCATGGCAAAGAGAGAGGTGGAGAAGGCTAAGGATAAGACATATGAAGAGTTGTATGAAAGGTTGGACACTAAGGAGGGAGAAAAGGACCTGTACCAATTGGCTAGACAAAGGGACTGAGCTAGTAAAAATGTGCAGCAGGTAAGGGTGGTAAAGGATAATGAGGGAAATGTACTCACAAGTGAGGAGAGTGTGTTGAGCAGAGGGAAAGAGTACTTTGAGGGGCTGATGAATGAAGAGAATGAGAGGGAGAGAAGGTTGGATGATGTGCAGATAGTGAATCATGAAGTGCAGTGGATTAGCAAGGAGGAAGTAAGGATAGCTATGAAGAGGATAAAGAATGGAAAGGCTGTTGGTCCAGATGACATACATGTAGAAACATGGAGGTGTTTAGGTGAAATGGCAGTGGAGTTTTAACTAGATTGTTTAACAAAATCTTAGAAAGTGAGAAGATGCCTGAGGAATGGAGAAAACATGTTTTGGTACTGATTTTGAAGAATAAGGGTGATGTGCAGAGCTATAGTAACTACAGAGGAATTAAACTGATCAATCATAGCATGAAGTTATGGGAAAGAGTAGAAGAAACTAGGTTAAGAAGGGAGGTGATGATTAGTGATCAGCAGTATGGTTTCATGCCAGGAAAGAGCACTACAGATGCAATGTTTGCTCTGAGAGTGTTGATGGAAAAGTACAGAGAAGGTCAGAAGGAGTTGCATTGTGTCTTTGTGGACTTAGAGAAAGCATATGACAGGGTGTCTAGAGAGGAGTTGTGGTATTATAAGAAGAAGTCGGGAGTGTCAGAGAAGTATGTAAGAGTGGTACAGGATATGTACGAGGGTAGTGTGACAGTGGTGCGATCTGCGGTGGGAGTGACGGATGCGTTTAAGGTGGAGGTGGGATTACATCAAGGATCAGCTCTGAGCCCTTTCTTATTTGCAATGGTGATGGGCAGCTTGACAGACGAGATCAGACAGGAGTCCCCGTGGACTATGATGTTTGCAGATGACATTGTGATCTGTAGTGAGAGTAGGGAACAGGTGGAGGAGACTCTGGAGAGGTGGAGATATGCTCTAGAGAGAAGAGGAATGAAGGTCAGCAGGACTAAGACAGAATATGTGTGTGTGAATGAGAGGGAGGATAGATGAATGGTGAGGATGCAGGGAGTAGAGGTGGCGAAGGTGGATGAGTTCAAATACTTGGGATCAACAGTTCAGAGTAATGGTGAGTGTGGAAGAGAGGTGAAGAAGAGAGAACAGGCAGGATGGACTGGGTGGATAAGAGTGTCAGGAGTGATTTGTGACAGACAAGTACCAGTAAGAGTGAAAGGGAAGGTCTACAAGAGGGTAGTGAGACCAGCTATGTTATATGGGTTGGGGACAGTGGCAGTGATAAAAAGGCAGGAGTCAGAGCTTGACGTGGCAGAGTTGAAGATGTTGAGATTTACACTGGGTGTGACGAGGATGGACAGGATTAGGAATAAGTATATTAGAGGGTCATCCCAGGTTGGAAGATTTGGAGACAAAGCCAGAGAGGCAAGATTACATTGGTTTGGACATGTGCTGAGGAGCGATGCAGAGTATATTGGGAAAAACATGCTAAGAATGAAGCTGCCAGGTAACAGGAAAAGAGGAAGACCTAAGATAAGGTTTATGGATGTGGTGAGAGAGGACATGCAGGTGGTTCGTGTGACAGAGCAAGATGCAGTGGACAGGAAGAAATGGAAACAGTTGATCAGCTGTGGTGACCCCTAATGGGAGCAGCTGAAGGAAGAAGAAGAACAGTCATGGGACACCACCTTTTTCTGCAAAAGTGTCCTCCTTCTGTTGTATACTTTAGTTATGGCAGGGGACCATCACATTGCCTCCCAGTGCTTGGAGGACAGTGTCTGGGTTCTGTTGTCTATGGCTAGTGCCATGCATTCATGTACCTGTTTGTACAGTGCATATGTGTATGATTTGACAGTCATGCAGCTATTTCCCATTGCCATGGGTGCAGTGAAGTCATCCACCCCTGTTTTTATGGCTGCAAAGTCAGCTTTGGAGAGGTTTTGTAAGGTGGTTACCTTTGCGGGGGGTGTGGCTGACATGTTGAGTTCCATGTTGATTACAGCCTGTGTAGATCTCACCATGCAACGATTGGCAACTGTGGATGAACAACAGTCCCATATTTAAGTAGTCAACACAGGTCAAGGTTGTTGCATCCCTTACCAGAGGTCAGTATGAGCTGGTCCAGGGCATTGAAAATGAGGAATCCCAGGAAGTGTTGTTCCACTGTACTGGCATTTGGCTACTTTCCCCAGGTGATGGAGGGGTAGTTGAAGTCTTATGCTATGTCAGTGTTGCATTGGGCCGTCATTAATGGCAGGGTGTTGAGGAATGTGCATTGATAGTCTAGGGACATAGATATGGACTCATAGCAGGCTATGGTCTGGATTGCACTATTACCCCAAGGCAGATGTACCAGAAGTATCTCCAATGCATTATGCTGGGATACTTGTTTGGAGGTGTTCCTATCCATAATGAATATGAAGACAACACCACCTGTGGAGGTGTGGTGTGGTCCATGTTTGGGGGCTGACAGCTGTGGCATGCGCTATAGCCTAATGCTGCAGGCCTGCTGTCTGCTGCTGTGAACCATCTCTCCATTACAGCAGAGATGTTAATGTCCTCCACTCCAATGAGTGCTTTGAGTGATTGCATCTTGATAGATGTCTACTGTTGAGCAGCATTACCCTCAGATTGCATACATGTCTAGCTGTTATGGTGGTAATTACATTAGGAACACTGCCTAATAAGGCATTATAAGGGTGGCAAGACACTTAGCCAGTACCTGGAAACCCAGCACTGACAGATGTAGGACATCTGTGGTAAGTCATTGAGTTTTGTCAATCATGTCATCCCAAGCAGAAAGATACTGGATCCCCTGAGAATGACACAAAAAATTTAAGCCAATGTTGCAGTCAATCATCTGTTGATAGTACCGCAGCATCATTGTGGGTGACGGCGGTATACTGAACAGGGCTACTACACCTGCCTGAACACATAATCAGAGAATTCAACCATGTCTCTTGTCAGGTAGTCCAGGGAGGTGAGTCCCCAGATCATTCACACCCACATGGATACAGAGTGATACTCGTAGTTGTTGTGGAGTGCCATGACTGGTGGTGTCATGTGTTGGATGCTGGCATGTGATAGATATTTGGCTGTTACCTGCTCCATATTCAACTTAGTGTGTGGGATATGTGTGTGCCTCAGTATTGAGTTACCCATGATCACTGTATTGTGCATGGTTGGTTAGCCTTAGGATCATAGGTTGAGGGGCACACTGTGTAGGTTAAATATGTGTCCATTGGCATGTGGCATGTCATGGCATCTGAGTGGGTTTCTGTCTTGCTGGCCTGTGCTGTTTGGCTAAATGTCCATTGAGTGCCTCTGTGAAGGTGTGGGGCTTTTCACTGTATGTCATGGCTGTCAAAGTGGGTGTCATGGTGAGCTATGTGTTCCACATGATGTGGTGCAGGTGTTGATCTTATCCTCTTGATCTGCTAGTCCAGTCTTTGCTGTAGAGTGCATATGTCCAAATTAGGTGGTATACGGGTAACTCTCACAGGTCTGAGTGTTTGGAGTTTAGAGGGGAGGGTTATCTGTGTACATGAGGCAGTTGCAACAGTGTCTCCGAATGGACATGTGCACCAGGTTAATGGGTAGAAGCACAGAAAACTGCCCTGCAATCATGCCAGGAGGGGTGGACACAACTAGTAGGTTCTGGGGCTACTTCTGTGATGAACGAGTACTGCTGATGGCTCCCAGGTGTGCCACACTTATTGCTACAATAACCTGGTGAAGTGCCAAGCCATAATGCTATTTGAAGTGCAAGACAGAAAGAACTAGCATGATGTAAGTGTGGAGTTGAAGGCAGACTTTCTGCCACCTGTAATACTTTACCACAGCTGTGCAGTTATCAAAAGCTTTGGCCATTTGAAAATTCAGTACGCTCTGTTGCATGTGCAGCAACTGCATAACATTATAGTAAGCATAACTAGATAGGCAGAAGTTCTAATTCCAATGCTGACAAGTGTGTTTGTGTGTGTGTGTGTGTGTGTGTGTGTGTGTGTGTGTGTGTGTGTGTGTGTGTGTGTGTGTGTGTGTGTGTGTGTGTGTGTGTGTGTGTGAATCATATACAATCTGGCTTATACCATTTTTGACTTGTGTACTACCTTTCACACTTCCCCTTGCCCCAATCTAGTAGTCCTTTTGATGTCATCCACCTTCTTAGAAGTACTTTTGGATGAAGTGAAAATGTACAAGCTCTTTGTCGCATCTGATAACTGCATAGTACTATAGTAGAAATAACTAGATAGGTAAGAGTTCTAATCGCACTACTGACAACTGAGTGTGAGTGTGTGTTTGCGTGAGAATTATGTAGTGTGTGTGGGTTATACCATTTTTGACCTGGGTACTATCCTTTATACTTCTCCTCACTCCAATTTAGTAGTCCTGTTGATGTTATCACCTTAGAAGTACCTTTGGACTAGGTGAAAATGTATAAGCTCTGTGGCGCTTCTGATAACTGTGTAGTACTCTAGTAAAAATAACTAAATGGGCAAGAGTTCTAATTTCACTACTGGCAACTGTGTGGATGTGTGTGTGTGTGTTTATGTGAGAATCATGTAGTGTAGGGGTTACGCCATTTCTAACATGTGTACTACCCTTTATACTTTCCCTCACTCTAATTTAGTAGTCCTGTTGTTATCCACATTAGAAGTACCTTTGGACTAGGTGAAAATGTATAAGCTCTGTGCAGCCTCTGATAACTGTGTAGCACTATAGTAGAAATACCTAGATAAGGAGGAGTTCTAATCCCAATACTGGCAACTGTTTGCATGTGTGGGTGAGAATCATATCTTGTGTGGCTTACAGCATTTTGATGTGTGCACCATACATGGCTGGTGACCACCTCCCGCTGCCATTACTTTATATAGTGTGGTAACAGCATCTGCCTCACATGCAGCAAGTTAAACCATTGTACAGTCCTCTGTACAGATGTGTCTGGAATATCCAGATGTTTGCAACCTATATATGGTCGGAAGTGGTCTGTGTGCCTTAACTATGCCTATGTATGTGATACTGTAACTAAACAGGCCACAGTGATTGTACTGACACATATGGCAGCATGAGGTATCATACCTGATGAAACATCATGCTGATACGACGTCTGCCACCCTCACAAGTGGCCAGCAGTGTAGGTGAAATACATGTGTCCATTGGCTTGGTTTTACAACTGAACTGTTCATGTTATAGGTCACATTAAAGGCTGGAAGAGGTGTGGACTGACATTTTGTGGTCCTAATTTGTATGTAACAGGAACACCTTGCATCTTAACAGGGTGTGTACACAATTTATATACACTGTATACCACTAATGTGTCACACATGTCCCTACCTTAGGCCGTTTGTCTAGCCCATTTTGCTGGCCTATGTCAGACATCTTGGCACTCACAGGTTGTGAGTTATGCTACAGGAATGTTGAATTCACGTCAGATAGGCCCCAGTGGTGACCACTGTGATGCAATGCAGTTAACCCCACCGCAAGTGAACATGCACATAAAGCAATATAGCTATTACATAAAGCAATATAGCTATTACTGATAGTTGTGTTAATGGTAAACTGCATGCCCTTCACATGCCTGGGGTATTGCCAGGCAAGAACAAAACAATGCCATACTTACCAGCTTCAGGCTGCTGTCCCATATGCAGACCAGAAGGTCCTAGTTAGTTGTGAGAGTGAGATATTGGCAGCAGGCTCACATGTGGTCTTGGTACAGGATGTATGCAGCATGTCTGCACATTTACAGTACTAACCACAATAATACACAATATGTGCATCTCTGTGCATAAGAAACCCCCCTCCACAACTGCAATCGGACCTGACACATTGATGTAGATACAATACAGATACATGCATGACTGATACATTATTGTACTAATCCCCACTGTGCCCTTACCTGCATGCTCCCTGTCCATTATGTGGGTGCCACTCACCTCCAGCATGTTGGCCTTTGTACCCTGTTGTTGTACTGGGGTGTGTGCCCCAAGGTTGACAGGGGATCATATGCTACACAACTTGGATGTGTGATGGATGACAAAGAGAAATGTGAGGTAATTTGTATGATGCGGTGTTGACAGCAAGGGTGACAGAGTGGTCATTGCAGCAGATGCCAATGAACATGTTGATAAGGGAACAGATGGTCTGTGGAAATGATGGGCATACATGGTGTTAAAAGAAATGCAGATGGTGAGATGGTAGTGGGGTTTGCAAAACAGTACTTTTCTCATTACATCCCCAATGAAACTATCCTCCTTGGGGATGTCAACATTAACTGGTTAACTCTTAGTAATCCAAACTCTAATACTTATATTAATTTATATGGCTTTACCCAGCTAATCTCCCAACCTACACATACAAACAACTCTCACACATCTAGTAGCCTTATTGACTGGTTACTTGTATCTAATTCTTCCAAATATCATAACCCAGAAACCCTACCCAAACACCCTGAGTGATCACTCCCCTATAAAAGTGCTTAGGTTCAATCCCCTCTTCTCAAAACCTACTAGATTTATCACTTGTCGCAAACTCTCTAACTTCCATCCATAAAACTTTAATGCCCTCCTCCCTAAAGTAAACTGGAAATTCCTTACCCAGCTCCCACTAGAAGAAGCAGTCCTAGCTTTCAACTCCACCTTCCTTAGCATCTTAGACTTACTTGCTCCCCCTCGCAAAGTCCGAATTAAGTCCACCGTATCTCTGTGGCTTTCAAAAGCCACTCATACCCTTATGATAACTAGAGACAAATTATGGAAAAAATGGTCACAAAGTAAGCTCCCTGCAGACTTGCAAAAATATAAAGAACTCAGAAATCTGACAAAAAACACATAAACAAAGATAAAAAGGACTTCTATAACAAACCTCCCACAGTCCTAAAATCTAATCCTAAAAAATTCTGGAACTCTATTAACCAAATATTACATCTAGGTAATCTTAGCTCCCCCAATCCATGCCGAGACAAGACATCTGAAGAAACTGCCACTATCTTCAATACCTATTTTATTGATTCAATATCTAAGCTACTCAACCCTAACCCAAACTCCTCTACAACTAACATCTCCAACATTTCTGAACCTAATCGTAATACTATCTCCTCAAATACCTTCTCCCTCAAACCTGTACCTACTAGCTACATCAAAACCCTACTCTCTAAATGAAAACCATGCTCAGCATCAGCTGACATTATTCCTTCCACTTTTCTTCTACTAGCAGCTGACTCTCTTGCTCTCCCTGTATCTATCCTAATGATTTACTCTATCTCTGAATGTAAAGTCCCTTCCATCTGGAAACAATGCTACACTCTACCTATATACAAAGGAGGTAACTCCTCTGATATCTCCAACTTTAGACCTATTGCTATCCTCTCCCCTCTCTCTAAAGTACTTGAAAAATGTATTCATAAACAAGTTATGCAGTATCTAATACAAGAAAATCTGCTTACACCCACTCAACATGACTTCAGACCCAAACATAGCACCACTACATCTCTATTATTCTTCCCCAACACTGTCTCTATAGCATGGAAGACCATAAACTTATTTCTTGCCTATTCTTGGACCTCTCAAAAGCTTTCAACACTGTCTCACACTCTCTTCTGCTGCACAAACTGCATAATCTCAACTTCTCTTCTGATACTGTTGCATGGTTCTCCAGCTACCTCACTGATAGATCTCAGTCAGTGAGATGGCACTCTGCACTCTCCCCTCCTCTCCCTGTAAAAATTGGTATACCTCAAGGGTCTGTCCTAGGGCCTTTACTTTTTAATATCTTTGCCAACCAGCTCTATACCTCCTGTCCTCAGTCATCTTTAGTGCAATATGCAGATGACACTACAGTCATCACCACAGCCAACTCTCTCTCTAAGCTCTTCACCGCAACTCAGGCATCTTTAAACTTAGTTGAAACATGGTACTCCAACAACCAGCTCATCCTTAAACCTAAAAACAAAGCTGTTACTCTTCCTACCTAAAAAGTTCAACAACATTAAACCCTCCTTCTCCATACAGTTCCTTAATAACACTCCCATTCAGGTAGAATCCAGCACTAAGCTCTTAGGCGTAACCATCGATAGTCAGCTTAAATTTGACTTGCATGTTAATAACTGTAACAAAGAGACTCATTCAAAACTAGGGCTTCTTTACCATAACAAGAAATTCCTTACCTCTGAAGCCAAGGTTTCTCTCTCTCTCACCTACCTTCTACCCAGTCTAATGTACAATTCTCAAATTCTCACAAATATTAACTCAGCACTCCTGACCAGACTCTAATCTACCTACAACAAGGTTGCTAGATTTGCTGCCCAACAAATCTACAAATCCCATCACTGTCTCTCTCTAAAACACCTAAACTGGCTTGAATTACCCCACCAGCTTCTTCTCTCTCAGCTCCAGAGCATCCATTCTATCCTATACCAGCCGTCCTACTGCCCAGCACTATCCCCTCTCATCTTCCATTATTCTTCCTCCAGACCTCACTGAAGCTCTACCCAAGACCTACTACAAATCTACAAACCCAAG
Organism: Protopterus annectens; assembly: GCF_019279795.1. Taxonomy (NCBI): domain Eukaryota; kingdom Metazoa; phylum Chordata; order Ceratodontiformes; family Protopteridae; genus Protopterus; species Protopterus annectens. The sequence continues at coordinate 608,911,108 of NC_056726.1, forward strand.
TCTAAAGTTGGATGCAACATGTACAGCTGTTACCCCACTATTGCTTGGAATAGGCACCCACTAGAAATCAGGACCCTTACACATACTAAACAATTTAAGACAGCCACCAAAGAGCACTTTAAAAGTCACTGGTTTTGCCACTGCACTCTCCCTCCTTAAACATCCATACTTCTCATACCTTAATCTGCTTTCTGCCCTTAACTCACTCTTTTCACTTGCACTCCCTAATCTTCCTTGACTACTGTTTCTACTTTTTCTAAAATCTATTAAGCAAATTGCCCCAGAGAAACATTCTATTGTAATTATCTTGCCTTCATGCAACTACATTATGATAAAACTGGGTTTTGTAACCACTTACCCCCAAAAACTATATTCATCTTAATGACATATTTCTTTTTATATATCTTGAAATAGTTTTGCTATACTCCTGATTATTGACACTTTATAATATTGTATTGCTACTTAATGTCTTGTAATAATTATGTAACTTTGCTGTTTAATGTTAATTTCTAATGAAAATTGTTTAATATGTTGGAGCTTTTCTCCCCGGGCCTCCGCTAACAAAGGGCTCTTCAGCTCAGTCGGACAATCACGGTCAACAAATGTAAAATAAATAATT
>NC_056726.1:608914226-608931726 GCF_019279795.1 Protopterus annectens
CTATGTTAAGAGGATAAGTAGATGTTAATCTAACTAGGTGTGGGTCTACACCACCCTACACCCTCCAATGTGGGGGCTGTGCCCTCCACAATACTACAACTATTTATACCAACTCCAGGATTGCACTACAGTGGGGAACAGGACATATACCCTGCCACTACTATTTTCAGTGAAATTAAATTTGGTGGACTGATTATTTTGTGATTTGAGGTTCTGGCAATTTGGTTTTGGCGGAACTACATTTGCAGAAATGAGTTCTCTGCAAAGTGAAGTGCATCCATGTGAACAGTACTCTGTGTGTTGCATCAACACAAAATCCTGTGTGTGTGTGTTATTCACAAACGTTTGGTGTGTCAGCCAGTACACTTACCATTGTCCACTGTACAAGAGCCACTTACATCAGCCACCATGCCATACCTCGTAACCTGTTAATGCAAAAAGCTTGACAAAATGGGGGTACAAATAGAGACATATTTTAAATGTTGCTCTTATAAACTTATAAAGCTGTTAGATTAACAGGATTTGTTTTAATATACATTTTCGGAAGGATATGAATTCTGAAACTCAAATGTATGTCATTATTTAATTACTTCAATCCTGACATAATTCCAGTGATTTGCCAGGAAAAAAGAGGAACAGGCCAAAAATATGAGCCAAGAAGCTGGACATTCTGTGAAAATCTGTACAGCTGAGAGATATGCACCATGCACTTACCTGTATACACCCCTCAGAACTATCAGCCATGTGGCACATGCAATAACTGTTATACAGACCTGTTACTTGTGTTCTGCTGTACCCTAGATATGACACAGTCAATGTTACCACACTGACGCACCTCTTGTAGGAAAAGACAGCAGGCCAACATCCTCCTGACACACAGACACCTAGAACAAACACAGAATACATTATTGAGACCACATATGGTCAGTGTTAATAAAAGCAATAAAGCATCATGAGAGGACAGCAACACACCCTGATGTGCAAGCATTAAACATGCCAGCTGACACTTTAAGCAGCATTACATTGCTAAACTGTAGTGCATTCACCCTGTGCATCAGAACCATATTAGCATGTCCCTGGATCAATGGCATGGATGACAGGGATGTGGCACAGGTATCATCATACGCACAGGGTGTGGTGTGGGTTTGCCAGAGGCCTAAGCTGAGACATTTGATTGACATCATGTGTGTGGGTTAGGGGGATGTTTATTAAATGGACCATGCAGAGATGGTGTGTGTATGTATGGAGATGCCCTAGCTGTTATGGTAAGGTGTGTGTGTGTGTGTGTGTGTGTGTGTGTGTGTGTGTGTGTGTGTGTGTGTGTGTGTGTGTATGGATGCACACAGTTCTGCCATGTGGCTGCCCTATACAGGGGTATATTGGACAGCTGCAGACCGTACATGGCAGGGTGTACAGTTCACTGTTTCCGGCCATGGACAAGGGAACTGGGCCAGCCAGGGGTTGCACGGGCACCATCAGGCAGAGGGCCAGATATGGTACACATACCCTGATGATGACAATTGTCTGCTGGATCTAGGTCCCTGTTGGGACTGGCCAGGACCATGTGCCCATGGCCTGCTGCATCGTGGTGTGGACAGCACCCCACCTGCAGTGGAGCTGCTGATACTGCCACTACGTGAGCATGATTGAGAAGTTGCATGCACATGTAGACCTTCAGCTGTACATGGTGCTGTCCCACGTCCACATGGCCAATGCCCTACTCCCACCACATGCTCTAGCACAGACATCCCACCGTCGAGGATTGCCACCATCTCTCCCAACCGTCTATCCATGACCTCCGCATAATAATGGTGGACATCTGCAAAATCATGGATGTTGTCATGTACAGCAGGTAGAGTAGCCCTCTGGAGACTCAGACCATCTCTTGTGTTATGTTCTATACATGCCTGTGCCTCCATGATGGTCCAAAACATGTGTCTGGTGACATCTGCCGTGGCACTTGTGGTAGGGGCATGACGGGCAGCAGTCCTTCTATGAGCACCCCTGACCATCCGCCTGTGTGGGATCTCACCTGTTATCTGGCTATGGTTGGTGTGATTTACCTTTACATGTGCATAACGCACGTTTGAAAGCCGGAAGGTCAAGATTACTTTTTCAAGATTGCAAAATCTTGAAAAAAAATGCATCGAATGTGCAATGATCGAATGTCACTATGCATTCACTCATTGCAGATTCAGCATTTTGTGTGTGGATTGCACTATAGTGGGGATCGAGAAATGGTCTCTTTCCCCACTGTAGTGCGATCTTAGAGTTAGAATATTAAAATAGGGGGTGTGTGGGGGGCGCAGCCCTGTACATGGGGGGGTGCAGGGGGCTTGCCCCACTGCATTATGATATGTATTCAAACTTGTAGTTCAAAAATCAGCGAATCTGTTTTTCGATTTGCTGATTTTCAAACTATGCTGATGTTCGAAGTTTCACTTTCGCGCTTTTGGTTCACCCAACTGCACAATCATAGAATTGATTTTCGGCTTTTCAAAGGTGAACCGGCTGGTGTTTATAGACACACTTGCCATAGTCACCACACTTTCCTGTCCCATGCCACCACCCGCCAACTGTCCCTCATCTGTGGACACTGGTGATGGCATGGAAAAAAGAGGGATGCAAACCAGTGACACAGATTCAGCCCCTGAAAACTCTGGGTGTGCCTCACTATGCCTATCATCATTGTCAGAGTCTGCAGAGACACTGACATCAGTTTCCTTGCGAGAGGGACCCTGACCCACATCGCCACTTGTGAGGGGAAGACAATATACGTAAATTAATACCTGTACATTATGGTTTATTTCGACACACACACACACACACACACACACACACACACACACACACACACACACACACACACACACACACACACACACACACACACGCACACACACACACACACGCACACACTTACAGGTGAGGTGGCACAAAGAGATTACACAGACCTAACATTACCCAACAGTTGATATGCATGACACATGGCACTCAATATCATGCATTGCAGCCATTCTTAATCCCTGTTTCTAACAATATACATCTCTGGGATGCATGAATCATGTTAGTAGGTGATGTCCTTTCCTCTGCAACACACCACACCCATGTACACATTATTGCTGTGCACCTGTATAGCACACTGACATCTACTGTAGAACATACCTCACAACTGTACAAATCATTGCTGAATGCATAGATATCTGGCAGTTATGCTTGCTCTGTTCCTCACAACTCCTATGTGGTTGCTTGACACATAACTAGGATGATATGAGGACTGATGTCACTAATTAATGACTGACATTTAATTTGCAGATCTCATCAGCAGCAGCAGTGCATGTATGTGCAACAACATCCAGTTACACCAGTAACTTTCAAAGCTTAATGTGGATATGAAGAGAGTACACACACCTATTGACATATCAGCCTCTTCTATGATATCAAATGGGAATACAGTACTGCATTTGAAAACATTACACACACCTAATATGTGACATATGACCTGTGCAATCCAATCAAGAATCAAACAAATGTGTTAGTCATGAGGATACTGAATGAGATGCGTACAATATGGGGGTTGCATAAGTGCAAACACCCTTAAACCAATGGTTTGTTGAAGCACCTGTTAAGTGAACTACAGCAGTCACTATTTCTGGTAAGGGGTATACTAGCATGACACATCTTGACTTGGCATCATTTGGTCTGTCTTCCCTACAAATGTCCCCCAACTCTGTCACATTGCAAGGCCAGCTCATATGCATGGCCATTGGAGGTCACACAGGGGCTTTACTATTGCTGTTGAGTCTGTGTTATGTCTGGACCAATTCATAACCTTGAATGTGTTCAGATACAGCCATTCTTAGCTAGCTTTGGATGTATGCTTCAGTTCACTGTTGTGTTTGAAGCTGAAACCCCTCCCCACCCTCAGCCTTATTGCAGATGCTTGACAACTGTGGGCCACATGTGAGTGTTATTTTGCAGTGTTCAAAATCCCCTTCACCATGTCTACAGGCCTAGTTCCAGCTAATGAACAGCAACCCTAAGGGTGTACACTGGCACCAGTAAGCTTCAAGTTGGGGATGGTGGCTCTGAGGTGAAGTGAGGTGTTGCTTGTGCACCACACATATCTCTATGAATACTGTCTGTAGGATTGAACCTTGGTGTCATGACACCATTACACATTGCAACACATGCCTTTGGGAGACTTGATGTTATGCTTTTGCTACCTGTACACAACCCTGGATGGTGTTTCTTGTGGGGAAAATCTTCCATCTACTTAGCCTACCCCATAGGCCACACTTATGCAGAATCCAGGTGATTGTTGCCACCGGTACTACACAGGCAGTACTTGCTAGACATTCCTGCAACTCCCTCAGTGTTGCTATGTGTCTCCTGGCAACCTCCTTGACCATTTTTCTATACATTCTGTCATCTGTTTTGGATGGGCATCTGGTTCTTTTCAACATCACTGTTGTCCCATATTTAATACACCTCTAGATCACTGTCTGCATTGTTTTCCATGGTATATGCAATGGTAAGATAATGTTTTTTTCCCTATTCCTGACTGCTACATTTCAGATATGGGATCCCCTTGATGCTTTGTAAGATGTGTGCAAGGCATGGCTGCTTCTGTTGCAGGCAACTGAGGTAATGTCATGAACATACTTCTTGGACAGCAGACCATTACTTGGTGTGATATTGAGGCCCTGTACTTGATGGCAGGTGTGTACTTAAGTACAGTGAATGTTGTCAGTACATCACAAGATGCCTCCACAATGTGTTACTTTGTGTGTGTGCACACATATGCATATAGTGTTTGTAAGGTGTGTATACCCCATATTTGTTGCACTAACATATAATGCTATTTTACACATTAATTGTTAATGTTAGGATCCCATTGCAGGTTGCAAAAGGTGTGGAATGTATTATTGTGGTCTGTCATTGTATATATCAAGAACAGTTGCCATCTTAATAGGTGTGTGTACACTGTTGTATCCACTGTATAAGGGTAATGTTTCATACATGTACATCATGCATTATGGGTAGGTGTGATAAATGTGTGCATGGCAAATAGGATGGGCTTAACATGGCCGATGTATTGGCAAACCTCATCAAAACAATTCCATACTCACCAGCTATAGGCTGCTGTCCTAGTTGTATACCAGAGGGACTTAAATAGTTGTGGGAGAGAGGTAATGTCAATAGCCACTGATGTGGCCTTGGTACAGGGTGGAAGCAGCATTTCAGCACATTAACAGTACAACTCCCAATACTACAAAATATACTGGCCATCACCATAGATGTATATGTCTGTGCTTTACTAAACACCAGCAAGACCTACTTTCTCATCTAACATATGCATGTAGATCGTATACAGATAGAAATGGATAACCAACAGTGTTCTAGTAATGTGCACTTGAGCCTTACCTACACGCTTCTTGTCCAGTGTTTGGGTGCAACCCACCTCCACAATGCTTTCCTCAGCTTCATGGCTTGTGCATTGGGTGGGTGCCCCAAGGTTGGCGAGGAGTTCCTCAGTGGGTGTCAGTGGGGGCTGGATGGCTGGGCCCCCACCTGTGGCTAGCTGGTCCCCCGCTACAGCAGCAGCCCATTGACAGGCATGGCGGATGAGGTCGGTGGCCCAGTGCTGCACCTGCTCATAAGTTCTGCTGTGCCGGCCGGCATCATTTACCCTGTGGACCAGATCATTCCACAGGGTGGTCCTCTCCTGCACATCTTGTGCTCTCCGTCCAAATAACAGGGCATAATGTTCAATCACATATTGGGTGATGATGTCAGTTTCCTCAACAGAGAATGCCAGTAGGCGAGGCCTCTGCATGCTACCTGGAAGAGATAAACAGGAGAAAAGGTCACAGGACCTCATACGGTTGTCAAATTGCACATCAACAGTGGATATTGTTTGCAAATAATCCACATAACCTTCCAATCTATCATGGCTATGGCAGCTTGCATTACACTCCTGGCTCTGAGCTATCTTATTTTCCCCATTGTTTTCCAGGCTAGTGAAAGCAGATAAGGTACACATACTAAACCTAGAGTACTTGGTAATAGTTTTCATGCTTACTCACAAACACTGGCTAATATACAATGTATGTACTGTACCTGTGTACTATGTATGTATTCTACCTATTTTCCAGATTTCAGCTGTACACCACAAATCTATTAATTACCTTTATTTTTAAATTAATATTTTCTTGTTTGTTCTCTCCACTGTAACTGTTGATGTGCTACGTACCACTGTAAAAACATGTCTATTGTAATTTGTGTGTATACTGATCATGTCTAAATATCTAAATGTATCTGTAATTTTTCTATGTGGAGATTTTCTCCCCAGGCCTCTGCTGAAAAAGGGCCTTTTCAGCTCAGTCAGACACCCCTGGTTAACAAATGTAAAATAATAATAATAATGATAATTGTTGGACACTTAATTGCATAATCCTCTATTTTCCATTCACTTCTGTGTAGAGGGATGACAGTGGCCATCTTCCATGTGGATGGTGTGTGGATGGTGGCAGATCTGTGTTTGACTGTGGTGTGTGATGGAGCTGTGAGCACATGCCTGAGTTCATGTAGGAGACAGACAGTGATGTTATTCTGCCCCATGGAGATTTGCTGTTGTTGCTATCAGTAGGCAATATGTACATGCTCACCATTGCTGAGGGGAGGAGTGTGGTTGATGTGCATATCCCCCTATACAACTCTCGTGGACAGGGTAACAATGTTCCCACCTAACCTGTCTGATGCAGGTTGCCTATATCCATGGTATGTGTGTATGAGGTGTGCTTTACCCCCAGTACAGGGTGAATTGTGTTGTTGCCTCTGAGACTGACAACATATGTGGAGACACTGTTGCAATTGTCCTTGATGGTGTGGATATGTCTGATTTGTAGTCATAGTCAGCCTTTCAGGAAGTCACCTGTAAACTTACATGCTTGCTCAGATAGTGGTAGACTTGCTTCCAAATTATTGTCTGTGCCTATGTGTCCCTGTACAGCCAATATAGCAACCTATTATGTGGTTTGTGTATTGCTCCTGTCCACCAAAGGGGATTACTCTACCTTGGTGGAGGTTGGTTATACAGGTCAGGTACTGCTGAGTCCATATAGCTACATTGGATATAAAGTGTACACACCCATGGTATTTGTGCAATTGAAACATGACACCACAATAACTCATTTCAAAACAATTCCCACCTGTAATGTGACCTATAGCCTGTACAATTCAATTGAAAACATGATTTTGTCTGTGAAAACATATGGAAATAATAATCAGTACAATAAGCCAGTTGAATGAGTTTGCACACCCTTAAACTGATATGTTGTGTATGCACTTCTTGAGATGGTTACATCATTCATTCATCTTGGTTTGGACTCTAACATCATGGCACATCTTCACTTGGCAATAGGTGCTCACCTTCCTAGAAACACCTTTGTTTGTTTTTCTATGGAATTGTACAGGTTAGGGGTCACATTCAAGATGAGAAACATTTTGAAATGATTTTCTGTAGTCTCATTGTCATACAGCACACAGGCCTGGCATTCCAACAGGGGTGTGTACATTTGTGATATCCACTGTATATAGGTGTTGATATAGCTGTTAGTGGTAGGTATGGACATAGGGTCATAACACATTTGGACACTTTGATTACTACCTGATAATCATGCCTACTCTAGTAACCATATCAGTGTCAGGGCAATGCAACAACCAGTCGCTGTATACATTTATGTCTGTTGTGTCCACTGACACTGATATTACACACATGTGTAACATGCACAACCTATGTACCTGATTGCTTGAAACTCATCTTATTAGTTTTGTGCCTTCCAGCTAAACATACACATACATACAAGTGCTCAGGGGATACCTGGTATACATTTCTGTTCTATGTTAGCATGGCACACTGTATTTACAGTCTTACTGCTCAATCATACTTCTCAACCTGTTATAGCAGGATGTCTGGACAATGGCACACATAAATGGGTGACAAAAGGGACATCAGTATTGATACTGTATTAATATAGCTGCACCATACATTAGTAAGTTGATTGGACAGTAGGCTTTGACATCACTGTGATAACCTGGAAGATGTCCAACAGTCATAAGTAGGCTATTATGTTACATTATAATTGCTCACAGACTTGCTATTTTTTTGGCTGACATAACACATGCATATGTGTATGTGACTACAGATATAAGTCACAAATGTGCTTATTGTCCAACAGAACATTGTACAGTTGAATGTTATTAATTCAATATATCACATGCAGTTCAAAACACATCTGCAACAGTACCTTACTATGCACATGCCCTATATAGGTTTCTTAGATTTACAAGGCAAACATGTATCATACTTATATTCACAGGTAGCATATAGATATGGACAACATCCCATTAACTGGCGTAGCAGTGGCACAGTCACAGCTGTTTGACAGACACCTCAGTGGTTGTCATATGTGAGCTGTCCTTTCCCAGGGTGAATCAAGCTCCTGAGCTCTGATCCTACCTCGCAACCTCTTAGAGCATCACATCTGGACAAAGCCTAAAATGATGGGGGGATAAATAGGGCCAGACTTTAAATATTCTTGTTACAAACTTAGGAAGTTTGAAGAATAATACATTTGCATTACCATGAATATTCTTAAGGATGTGGAGTTTTAAACTCAAGTGTTTGTCATTACTTCATGACTTCAGTCCTCGCTATTTGCCAGAAAAGTACAGATTTCAGGAGGAACAGACAAAAAAAACATGATGTGAAAATCTGGACATTCTGTGAAGATCTGTACAGTTGAGAGGTATGGCTGTGATCTCTCTCACTGCAGAGAGGGCCAGATGCTATGGCCATAGCAGCTGTTCCGCAGGACATTAGTACAGCAAGTCTTGTTGGGACATATATTCTTCCAAATCATATTTCCCATTATTACAAACCAAGTACTACATTCAATTACATGCTTACATGTTCCACTTACTTTTTTTTCTTCTCTTTTCCGGGTTATGTTTTATTTGTTTTTTCTCTCTCTCTCTCTCTCTCTCTCTGTTTCTCTCTCTGTGCACTACAGGGATAGAGCTGGTTTGAATAGGTGGCAGCATGGCTTTTGTAGGTGATGCTCATGACCAGGTGATGGCCTGCGCACCTATTGGTGTTCCCCACTTGCTAATTGCATACCGAGCAGCTGTGTAGTTCTTCTAATAGTCAATGACATGGCAACATACTCCTATAATTGAGTACTCCATGTTGGCATTGGCCCTTTCTCTTACTTGTGAGGGAGACATCTTGGAGTTGTGTGAGCTAATATCGTTTACAACAAAACTTGTGGAGACAAGCCATCTAAATGGTGGACAAGGTTCAAGACTTGAGGGCAGAATGCGAGTATTGCTGTTATATGTTTTCTAATACTGCTAGTTTAACAGGGTTTGTCTGAACATGCTACTTCTGCATGGGTTTCAGTCTGACAAAGTTCCGTCTCTACATAGCTCTCAATTGTAGAGCTATCCACATAATGGCCACAGGTTAGCCTGTTATGTTTGGTCTGTTCCCCAAACAGGTGTCCTTGACAAATCAGTAGCATACTCTGATGATTGCAATCTGTAAATGCTAACAGCTATTTCCTTTTCTGACTTTATATCCCTCAGGAAAGATATGTCACAACAAACCCTCTAACACCAGCAACTTTCTCAGCAATAATAATTGTAATTATAATAATAATAATAATAATAACAATAATAATAATAATAATTAACAGCAATATTTCAAGTATGGCCATGTATTTGGGCCTCTGTCCACCTATAATGTCAGGCTTTGTCCAGATGTCATACAGTAGGAGGTTGATATGTATAATAGTTTATCATTATTTAGTGCTGTCATTCCTGCTGAGGGGAAACGCTAGAAAACATGTTGAAGTCTGTACATTCAAGAGGTTGGTGTATACAGAATGCTCTTAGATGCCCTTGTAACAACTAGGTTGTTAGAACATGTGAGACATATTACTGATAAGAAAGCTTACAGTTCTATAGCTGTACATTTGAATAAATCTCACCATGGGGACAGTAGTGGGTTACAAGGTACTGTTTTGGAAAAACTCTGTTCCTCACTTTGATTAAACATTCATAAAAGGAGAATTGTTATGTACAGACTCAATGTATTAATATTAAATGTGATACTTTATCCCTTAGGGGGATAAATGAGGAGTGTAGTTGGAGCTGTGCATTTAATTATGTAATTAAGTGTTAATTGCTACTTGTGATTAAGGCAAGTATTTATTGTAATGTTCTACTCCTTGAAGGCTTTGGCCAAGACATCAGAGTATAATAAACATGTGTGAATTACTGGCTGGTTGTATTTCTCTTTGCTATGTTCAGTCATTTTAGTTGTTTTGCTAAGAGGTTGTTGTATGTCTGGCCATTGTGTATGGCCTATCATGATTTTGTAGCAATGTACTGTTCACTTATTTATTTGGACTGGTGGGGCAGATGTGAGTGTCATGGGTCCTTTTGTACCCAACTATGGGTGATCATTCAGCAGAGTATGTTTGTATGGACATTTTGAGACATGTATGCATCTCTCTCTCTCTCTCTCTCTCTCTCTCACTCTCTCTACATATGTATATGTATACACATGTATATGTGTGTATGTATATATATATATATATATATATATATATATATATATATATGTGTGTGTGTGTGTGTGTGTGTGTGTGTGTGTGTGTGTGTGTGTGTGTGTATGTATATATATATATATATATATATATATATATATATATATATATATACACACACACACACACACACACACACACACACACCTCAGTATTTATTGGTAATATATATATATATTGTTATATACATAAATGCATCTCCATTCATCTCTGTCCCTCTCTCTCTCTGTATATGTTTCTTTTCAGATATGTATATATATATATATATATATATATATATATATATATATATATATATATATATATATATATATATATATATATCTATATATATATATATATATATATATATATATATATATATACCAATCCTTCCTAATTGCACAGTGTCTCTTCCCTATTGTAAACTGGCTGTAAAGTAGGGTATGCTTGAGAAAACATCCTAAAGCCATACATCTGAGATAGCTTACTGTTAAATTGCTTTGACTATGGTGTGCAGGTTTCTGGATTCAAGACCTGTTTATTTAGTTGCTAGGTAGAACAATGAGTGTTGGATACAGAGTGATTAAGGCACTTTCAAGCATCTTTAAGTGTGTTTGAGTGAGTTTGCATGATGGTAAGCAGTGCTAATGTATGGTTAAACGAATAGGCACTTACACCGTGTAGGCTTCACTTACCAATGCTTAAACCTGCTAAGCATAGCTCAGCCCTGGTAACCATTGATCACATTCCAGTCTGATAAAATAGCAGGGTAATGTGGATTTAATTTCCTGTACATAACATGCTTCTATATGCTGTCATTACAGTAGCAAGGGGTGTGACTATACTGTTTGGGACACCTGGGTATACATGAGTAGTACCATTCTTTGTATTTGTTTTATACATGGGTAGTATCCCAGGTTATATGCAGTCACACTTGCATGTTACACCAGCTACAGTGCACTGGTTGACAAAAATAGTTTAACACATATTGTATGAGTAAGTTAAACTTTTAACAGTGCTTTTCCAATGGAAAGTAGATTGCAGAGTGTAGTACTTGAACCATACACCCCTGCATGCAAAGCTGTGACTCTGTGTACTGACTATCTTGTTCTTGGTGTTTGAGCTATATGTTTTTATGTATCTCCTATTGGATATTGATATGATATTATGATATTAACTGTAGACTACTATGTTTTTTGGACATGTCATTGAGGACTGCTGTTTTGTCGTAATGGCATAACTTTCAGTTTCAGGCTTCTATCTTTCAAAAAATTTATCCTAATGCATAACCTGTTGGCTATCTACTTTTTTCTGTCCTCTGTACAGATGTGCAGATGTCAGGTATTGCTAAGGCCATACTACTATGTAGGTGCTCACATAGTATTGTGCTGTGGGCCTGGACACTGCTGCTGGTTCCAACATATGGGACATGTGGGCCTTGTCCATTTTTCCTTGTCTGTGTGAGGGACATTACAGACATGGTGGGCTACAGATTCACATACAGTAGGTGGCAATATGTCACAGGACAGGACATGTGGAGACAGCCAAACAACATGGGGGACATATCCCCAGATTTGTGAACAGATTGTATGTCATCATTGCTGTTATACACCTGGCAGATTGATAAATTGACAGGGTTTCTGGGGACATGCATTTAGTGAGTGACTTCACAACTGACAGTGATATGTCTCTGACATACCTCTCCACTGGCACGTTGTCCACAGACTGGCCATGTTTTCCTGTTATGTTTTGTCTGTTCCCTAGACAGTTGGTGTCCTTGGAAAATCTGTTGTGGACTCTGGGGAATGCAGTCAGTAAATACTCACATCTGTTGGTATTACTGACTTCATATTCCTTATAAAGGATATGTTACAACAAACCCAGTAACTTCTGCAACTGTCTTGACGTATGACAGCAATATGTCCAGTCTACCGCTGTGTTTGTTCCTCTGTCCCCAAATGATGTCAGGCTTTGTCCAGATTTCAATGAGGCTCATACGTATTTAGTATCATTATTTCTTGCCTTTATTCCTGCTACCATCCCAGTGATGTAGTAGACCTACAGACATGTCAGGCAAGAGGCCGTAGATATGAGTTCTGAGCCTGTACATTCTGAGGTGAACTGTACATGTGATAGGCCTGCGAATATCTGGCCATTGTTAACAAGACTGTCAGGATTGTGTACAGATGCCATATACATGTTGTTTGGGCTGTGTATGGAGGGGGTGGATGTAAGTGTTATGGCTCCTACTTTATCTGACTGTGCATGCTGTTCCAGTTTCTGCTGATCAATTGGCCGTATATGTTTCTAGGGGCAGACTGAGACATGTCCTGTACCAAGGTCAGGATTCAGACTACACTGGGAACTGAGACTGTATATGTAGGGCTAGTGTGTGAGTGACAAACAATTATGTATTTGTTTACACTGTCCGTATACTCTACTGTTCAGTTGACTTACCTGTATGTGACTGTGACTGTGGTGATATTGGTTGTGGGTATGCACTTTCACACTGGTGTCTGTTTGTCAGTGCTGTTACATCCCTGTAGTGCCTGATATATTAGCAAATACATAAGTAATTACTCATAGAAGATTTCCTATTTCAATTACTTTTGCTATTTCACTAAATATATGTTAGAGCACACAGGAGGGTGTTACTACAGCAACTGTGTTAGTTTATCTATGCCTCTGTAGTTCATGTAAAACACAGCCAGGGATATTGTCAGGTCCCATAGAAGCTGTATTCTTGGCCTTGGACAGTGTTTTTTTTAACCTATGCAGCAGTAATACTGGGTGCCTGGCCATGTACTGGTATTGCGATTGGACCTTTGGTGGGGTGACGTTTTCACTCAATATGTCAGCCAGTATATCGGCAATATTTGTCGGCTCAGTCTAGGAGGTACTATTGTCTAGTAGCTCAGAGCTAATCTTGGTATTGCCATGGAGATTCTTTACATAACTGTATGAGGCCTTGTGGTTGTCTTTACTATGTACTCCAATTCTGTTTTCACAGCTAACTTTGTAGTATTTGATGAGGGATATCAAATTTTAATTGATGCTGATAAGGGTTTTTTCCCAGTCTTGGGATTTCACCTTATTCCTTTTCAGTTCCCTCCTTCTATTGTACAGTTTCTTTATGGTGGGGGACCTCCAGATTGGCTTCCCTTTTTGGAGGTGAGGGTCTTTGTTCTATTGGGTATGGCAGTATCCATGCATTTGTGTATGTGTTCCTAGTGCATTGTTGTTTGATTCAGCAGTCATGCAACTAGTCTCCATTTGCATGGCTGCTGTGAGGTTAGCCACCTCTGTTTTTAGGAGGCCATAGTTAGCTTTGGAAAGGCTTTTCATGGTGGTTACCTGTGCAGGTGGGGAGGGGGTGGGAGGGCTGTGGATTTCCAAAGGTGATTACTTTGTGATCAGATATAACAAGAGAGGAGTTGACTATTGGTGTACAGCAACAGAAGCTCATGTTAGTAAGGACCAGGTCGATGTGATGGGCAAGTGTATCGATACATGAGTAGCTTTCCCAGTTAATGGTGGGGTAGTTGAAGTCAACCATTATGAGAGTGTTAGGCTGGACACTAATGTTCTCCAGGGTGTTCAGGGATATGGAGTGCGAGTCTTGGGACATGTTTGGGGACCAATAGCAGGCTACATCCTGAACCACTGTCTTACCAGTGTTAGCTACACCTGCAGGATCTGTGATGCATAATGTTGGTCTACCACTCTGGAGTTGCATGCATCCTTTAATAATATGGAAATACCACCACCTTTGGAGCTTCAGTCCAAGTTCTGCAGCCAAAAGGTGTGGAATGAGTATTAGGCTGGTAGTGCAGGGGTGCTTCCTGCTGCCTTTAACCAGGTCTCTGTTAGAGCACAGATGTCATTGTTCCCCATTTTAAGGAATACTTCCAGTGAGTGCATTTTCAGATTTAGACTTCTAGGGTGCAGCAGCATGACTTTCAGATTGCATGTGTTTGTAGCTGTATATATATATATATATATATATATATATATATATATATATATATATATATATATATATATATATATCGCTATACACACACACACACACACATATATATAGATAGATATATATAAAAGTATGTATGTATTTATTCCTCTTTTTATACATATATATATATATATATATATATATATATATATATATATATATATATATATATATATATATATATATATATATATATATGGATCTAACATGTTTGCTCGACTGAGCAAATGACCGAAATCCAAACGGCTGGGCATACTTAAGCGAAAGTGCTTTTCACCGAAGAAGCACTTTCGCATAAGTATGACTGTTGCCAAGGCTGTACTATGGTGCAGGTAAGGGAAATTTCCCTTTTCTCCACTGTAGTGTGGTCTTGGAGGGAAAATATTAAAGTAGGGGGTGTGGGGGGCACACCCCCCACAGGGGGGGTGCAGGGGGGGCAAAGATAAAATGTAAATGTAGTGTTTTTTTTTTTGTCACACGCTTTAACGAAAGCGATTTTTCAATAAAAGCGCTTTCGTTAAAGTATGCTTGGGTTTTATGGATTCGGACGTTTGCTCAGTCGAGCAAACGTCCTAGATCCATATATATATAAATATATATATATATATATATATATATATATATATATATATATATATATATATATATATATATATATATATATATGTATGTAGATATAAATTTAGATGTAAATCTGTATATAGGTTTATAGGTTCATAGGTTGGTACTAGGCTATCATCCCTAGGGCCTATACAAGCCTAGCCATAACAATTCCCTGGCTATTTCTTCCCACAATATTTACTTCCCTGGACCCCTGTCTAGCAGGGTGACTGACATGATCCCCAGGGTAAATTTCCTATCTCCCATTCAATTGTCAAGGTTCCTTTTGAAGAGGGCCAAGGAGACACTCTGCTTGACTTGTATGGGCAGTCTATTCCAGAGTATGGTGAGTCTCTGGGTCAGGAACCTATCCCTCCAGCATGTTTTGCTCATTGTGATGACAAGGTTTAGGTCCCTGAAGCATGTGGCACTGATGGATTGGGATTTCTTTAAGTGCAGCATGTCCAACAGCTCTGGGCTTCACATGGCTTTGTATGTTAAGCAGAGATCACCTCTAAGTAGACAATATGCGACAGAGTATATCTAGAGTTTTTTATTTTGACAGCAGTGGGCATCTGCTTTAGGCCTGTTATTCTTTTAGTGAGGTGTTTCTGTAGCCTTAACAGTTGTTGCAGATGTCTTGTGAGGTACATACCAAACGGGGCATTGTACTCTATGATGGGTCTAATGAGGGATGAGTACAGTGAGACAATGACCTCCTTTTTTCTGGATGAAAAATTTTAGTGATGAGGTGTGCCACATAGAAGGATTTCCTGACTGTTGTGGTGATGTGGTTATTGAAGGTGAGACCACTGTCCACCGGTGTTCCTAAGTCTCTTATCATACTTTCAGTGGTAATTCACGGGTACATGTTTTTTCCCAAAGGGGATAACTATACACTTCCTGGCATTGAGCTTGAGCCCATGGCTCTGGCATCAAGCATCTGTTTCTGTAAGGCCCTTTTGTAGAATATCCACATCATCTGTGAACTTTGTTAGCCAGAGTCCCTGAACCCTGATGTTCTCCTCTTGTCACTTGTCTGGAGCTGGATTTGGAGTCGACTACTTTTACAGTGTGGGTTCTGTCAGTAAGCAAGCTGGCAACCCATCGAGTAAAATAGGGATTTATGCCCAGCTTAGTATATTTATCTATGATTCCAGAGTGGGGGATGGTGTCAAAGTTCTTGGTGAGGTCCAGATAGGCTGTGCAGACCACCTTACCCTTGTCCATGGTTCTAGAGACTGATTCGAAGACGTCAATCAGGTTCAGGAGACATGATCGGCCATTAACGAACCCAAACTGGGTGGGGTCCAGTGTTTGAAGATTGACAATGTCTTTGTTTATAAGTTCCATGATAATATGTTCCATGGCCTTGCAGATCAGGCTCGTCAGACTGATGGGACAGTAGTTTCCAGGATCCAAGGTGGATCCCCCCTTGTGAAGTGGGATAACTGTAGCTGTGCATCACTCAATGGGCACAAAGCCTGAGGTGAGGCTATGATTAAACATGACACTTAGGTGTAGTGGCAGTTCATTTTGTAGTTTATAGTACACTACCTGGGATGTCATCTAGTCCCATGGATGCTGTATTCTTATCTTTGCAGAGTGCGTTTTTTACCTGTGTGGCCATGATTACTGGAATTTGGCAATCTTTTGGTATTGAGATGGGGCCTTTAGGAGGTGAGAGGGGGGTGAAGTTGGCACTGAATCAATCTGCCAGGATATTGCAATGTCCTTGGGATCAGTATATTTAATGCCATTCTGTTGTAGCTCAGAGCAGATCTGAGCATTGCCATTTAGATTCTTGACGTAGCTATGGAATGCCTTGTGGTTGTCTTTAGAATCTTTGGCAATTTTATTTTCATAACTAGCTTTGGAGGATTTTATGAGGGATCTCAGCTTCTTACTGAGGCTGGTAAGGGAGTATTTTGCATCCTGGGACTTTCCTCTTTTCTGCAACAGTTTCTTCCTTCTATTGTATGGTTTGTTTATGATAGGGGACCACCAGATTGGCTTCTTTTTTTTGGAGGAGAGCATCTTTGTTCTATTTGGGATGGCACAATTCATGCACAATTGAATGTGGTCATATAGTGCTTTAGTGTAGAATTCGGCAGTCGAACATTCAGTTCCCGTCTGCATGGGTTTCATGAAGTTTGTCACTTCTGACTTGAGTAGCATGAAGTTGGCCTTGAAGAAGTTTTTTTATGGATGTTTCCTTACTGGGGGGTGG
>NC_056726.1:608941726-608949226 GCF_019279795.1 Protopterus annectens
AGGCTTCCTGATTCACAACCCACTCAGCTGCAGCTGTAAGGGAAACAGAGAAATATTTAGGCATACCTATCCATCATTTACACAGGCTGGACATTAGTAAACAGTTATTGGTATGACTACTTACACACTGCTGGGGCATCACCCCTCTGCCTTGCGTCTTGGACCCACTCATCCAAGAGCTCCCTCTTCTTCCGCTTCAAGTCTGCATAGTGGTGCCAGACCTGCTCACCAATCCGAGGGATACCAGTGGCACTGGTGAGATCACGGGCAAGACGGTCCCAGGCTTCCGCTTTATATTGGGAGCCCTGGTACTGGCCCTGCAGTATTTTCTCATCATGGTTTTGAACTAGGAGTCTTATCATAACCTTGGACTCCTGTATGCCCTAGCGCTGCGCCCGGAAGCACATGCCCTCACCAACTCCTGCCATACTGCCTACAGTGGGAAGCTGCAACCAGTTATGAACTGTATTCCCACCTGTGGGGTTTAAATACAGCTGATTTCCTGCCCTTTGCTGTGAATGGATGGTTTTGAATATGCTGAGCTAAGCTAAGCTATGGGCAAACCTGCTTAGCTAAGGTTGGCAGTGCTTAAAGGGGCAGGATCAGCTTTGCTTACCAATGGGCAAATCCACTTAGCTGGGCTGTTCATTACTTTGTATTCATATGTACACAATGCTTACACCCAGTCAGCAAAGCTGTGCAATGTTTAGCATTGCTTATTTTTTATTTTATAAACTATCTGCTGTATGGGATTGATTCATCGTTCATTACATATTATAAATGTGTTTACTGTCCCTGACACGCCCCCCAATGTACTTTCATTACATTTATTCATGTGTGACTATACTGTATCGGGCACTTGTGTTTATATGGGGGTTTCACATCTTTATTAAACTGACACCTCACATCTGGACCTACTACAGTACTCTGGTTAACAAATATATGTTATTTAGTAGCTAATTATAAAAAAAATGTTTATGTACTGCTTTCACATGTAAGATGAAAATTTGTTATAGTGGGGATCAAACCAGGAATTGCTGCTTGGAAAGTGCACACTCTAACCACTACACTATTACAGTACTATATATGCCAGATGTCTCTTGCTATTTAACTTCTTCTGCTGTTTAAGCTGGACTAAGCATAGCTAAGCAATGGGCACACCCGCACAGCTACGCTTAAACTTTATTGCATGTTTAAAAAAAAATATTTGTTGTGGTTTTTTATTTGTACCCTTCAGAATATCCATGCTAATGCTGAACCTGTTATTCTATCAACTTTCTGCTTTGTGGGACAATTGTCCCCTTTGGCTTTGTCCACATTCCTTACTCTGACGGGTTGGGAGGTATGCTCTATGTGCTTATGCTAAATGTTATTCTAACAACTTTTGTCTTGGTAGGGACAATTGTCCCTTATGGCTTTGACCAGATTTGTTATCTTGACAGGTTGGGGGTGTTACGAGCGTTCTCACTCATTTTAAATTGCTGAAAGGCAATGAATGCAGGGGGCATGTATATTGTGAGAGCTCTGCTCTCAGACACACACTCTGCACTTGTACATGGAACCATGTCCGTTTTACAGCACGGCAGCGCGCCTTCATACATATGCATGGCGCACTGCCGTGCTGAACAGGAACGGTCCCTGCTGTGCAGGAAACTTATTCCTGTATGGCTGCTTGCTGAATCTGGAGGTGTATCTTTCAGACCTAACTTTTTCAGCTGAGGTGTTCTACAGTTTATATGCAGATGACCTGAAATTGGGTAAACTGATTACATGTGTTACAGATAAGGCATGTCATCAAAATAACTTGACAAAATTGATCATTTGGGCACAGGAGAATAATATACCAATAAATACATCAAAAACTAGGTATATGAGATTTGGGAGACAGAAACTAAAAGGAGAATATTTAATGTAGCACACAGTGATTGAAACTGTAGACTCATTTACAGACCTGGGTATATGGGTAGGTCCACCTATGAATTTTTCCAATCATAGCAACAAATTGGTTAATTATTGTTATAGAACTACAGGTTGTATAAAAAGAATTATAAAGTCTAGGAAATCAAAAATTATGAAATCATTCTTTGTTAGTTACATTAGACCCAAACTTGAGCATGGAATAACAATATGAAAACCCCTATAAGAAAAGAAACATGAGTAAACTAGAAAGAGTACAGCAGAAATATACCAAGGACATCCATGGATGTGAACATTTAAGTTATTATGAAAGACTAAAATATCTGAACTTGTACAGTGTCTTTTACAGATATCTAAGAGGAGATCTTATTCAGGTATATAGAGCATTTACAGACAATTACCTCTGGGAATGTTTGGGGTTATCAAAAAGTACTAGAAAATCATCAGACAACATATGTAGAAGATTATATAGGAATGAGAAGTGTACTAATTGGTTCTCCGAGAGAGCAGCTGATGCATGGAACAGACTTCCAAATTACATTAAAGCAAGTACTAGTTTAGATATTTTTAAGAACAGCCTGGACTCCTTTTATGGGAACAAGTGTTTTGGTATACTGGCAAGCTAGAAGGGCATTAATGCCTGTGCTTGAAATATTTGTATGTATGTATGTATGCATGTATGTATGTATGTATGTTACTAACCACATATCAGGAACTTGAAACAGACCTTTTGCAGGTCCAAACTCATAGTTTCATTTTTTTTTATTTAGTAACAGACCCATAAAGCTGAATCATGACTAAACTGCTCTGGGTTATGAGACACAAGATAATGTTGAATGATATATTAAAAGACCGCAGTACCAAAATCCAGTAGCACCATCAAGGAATTCTCCAGTATACAAATTAGAAGAAAACAAAAAATGAGCGTAGCACCATAGACATAAAACTGGAACTTTAATACAACAAAAACAAGAACATGCTTTCGGCATGTGCCTTCCTCAGATCCTGAAAACAATTCCTACACACAACTATTTAAGAACCAGCTAACCAATCTAGTTAAAAGGCAATTAAACAATTAAAAAATGAGGCAATGAAACATAGCAACACTTACTCCCCATTTGCATAGTGCACTTGTAACAAAAACATGTTATAAAGTAACTTAGATCCAAGCTTAGAACAAAACTACATTTTGTTAAAGACAATCAGCATAGCATATTGAAACTTATAGTAAATAAATAAAACAATACTATGCAATGACAATAGTTATTTATTTCTTGTATATCAGGCTGTGACTGTTGCTTCTATAATATTATGGTTGTGAACCTGCCATGTTAACAGTATGAGCTCTGAGTTTTTAACAGATTCACAAGTTGTGTAATGGTTATGACAGCAGTGTTTTATTTATTTACTATAAGTTTCAATATGCTATGCTGATTGTCTTTAACAAAATGTAGTTTTGTTCTAAACTTGGATCTAAGTTACTTTATAACATGTTTTTGTTACAAGTGCACTATGCAAATGGGGAGTAAGTGTTGCTATGTTTCATTGCCTCATTTTTTAATTGTTTAATTGCCTTTTAACTAGATTGGTTAGCTGGTTCTTAAATAGTTGTGTGTAGGAATTGTTTTCAGGATCTGAGGAAGGCACATGCCGAAAGCGCTTATCCTGTTCTTGTTTTTGTTGTATTAAAGTTCCAGTTTTATGTCTATGGTGCTATGCTCCTTTTTTGTTTTCTTCTAATATATTAAAAGACCCACAAGACAAGTTACTCTTAACAAAACAAGTCAAATAAATCAATCAATAAAACTGAAAATGCATAAATGCAACAGTAAAAACAGCTGACCTAGAACACAGACTTAAAGGATGCCTAGAGTGTTTTGAATGGGAGAAAAAAAATATTTTCAGAGTTTGCTGAACTAACTGCACCTTCAGTTAAGTGAGCTAGGCAAAGCTCTGTTTTGAGTGACCTCCTTTAAATATCAGAGTGATGCACACTGTGAAATGCTTCAATCAAATCAATAAAAGCAGTCTTGGTGAGTTTGCATTTCTCCATGTTGTGGAACATATGATATGTGAGGCAGGGGGCAACTGTGAAGGTGGTACACCCATATGAAAACCAAAAACCATGGTACTGACAACTAATATGGTAGTATGAGTTAGGGAAAGCTGTAAGCTGAGAAAATTTATGTGGGTATGCTGTGTCCCCTTTAATGTGGTAGGTAGCAAAGGAAACACTATAAATGCCACATATACAAAGGACAACACTGCTGTAGGATATGCACCATAGTACTGTAGGAGAACAAAAATAAGTCAATAATGGCCACTGAGAATTGTCAATCAGTCCTGTGTGAACTCACAGATCTGGTAAGAGGGCCTCTCATGAGCCACATTGCTAAATATTACTGAATGGGTAGGGTCTTTCAAATACAGAAATATATATCAACAGAAGGACATGAGATTGTGTGGTCAAAACTGTTATAAGAATTCCTGAATGGGAAATTAACAATTCATTTTTTTTTTGGGGGGGGGGGTGAGAGAAGATGACCTGTTGATTAACCATAATTTACAGCTTTCATCATAGCTGAAACTGATAAAAGGTCTTGGGTCAAAGGCTCCTCATCTATTATCGAAATTTGCATTTAACTACTTGCTTTTTACTAGTTCTTCTGACTTTTATTCTGGTTAAGTCACTTCATTAAAATTGTTCAGCATTTATTTTGTGACATGAATCTCAGACTTAAGTCAGCTGGGTGTTACTTAGTGCATTACTACTATTTTTACTATTACTACTCATTCTATAATTTCTGCCTGCTTTGCCCCCTCTCTAAGCTGCATCTTCTGTAAAAGAAAAAAAAAACTCTACTAATCAGACTGTTGTCCCCTTAGCTTTCTATTATTGTAGTCTTTCACTTATTTCCTACCTACATTTCCATTTTTCACCCACTTACCACCTGGGATCTTTCTCCTGTTTTTACTATATACTCAGCCTCTTATTACAGTTATCTTCCTAGCTTGGCTTACAACTGTCTGCACTGTATTACTCCTTTTGCATTTATTTTCACCCACATTATGCAATTTTCTATCTAACTTACAGCAGATTTGTACTGTGCACATTTTGTTTTGCTTTCTTTTGTCTCACTGTTCAAAAAAAAGTTATGATCTTGTTATTAATTGTTAACTATTTAATTTTCATTTTAACTTTCTAATCTTTTTTCTTCTGTAAGTATTTACAATTGTTATTCACTGTTTCTTTTTGTAATGTTGGAGCTTTTCTACTCGGGTCTCCGCTGAAAACAGGTCTCTACCCAGTTGGATTAACCCGCTTAACAAATGTCAAATAAAATGACATTAAGCACTACTGCCAGTGAAGAACTAAGTGCTTTAGTCATGCCTGGATTAATGCTTCATAACAATAAAAGCAGTCTATGGACTGCTTTGCTCTATGTGCTTGAGAAATATAAGCACAGAGCAGTGTTTGGCTAGTGGACAGGAGGGCATAGTAGCCATGTAAATGAATTTTTGTAATGGTGCTTTAAGAGAAGTCCAAAATACGACTGTGTTAACAGTGCACAATACAGCATAACATAACAGTTTCCTTATCATGATAAGAAAGATAAACATGGGAGCACGATGCATGTGGGGTTGGGGAAACAAGCAAACAAACTCTCCTGGGACTTATGACTATATATCAGAGCACGGGAGTCAGTCTATCTTGTGATCATTAAAGATGCAGAGAATAAAAGATGCACAGCTTCTAAGACACCACTGTTTTTCTTGTTTTATAAATCATATCCCTTGGGAAACACTAAGTGGCCTTTTCGGCCATTAGTTTTATCTCCCCCCTATATCTCATTTCAAATGTCTAGTCTGTCTTTAATTTACAGTTTTATACTGCAGTTGATGTGGCACTTATCTGCAGCCATTTGTTAATACATTTCCTTTTTGTAAGTGTGCAGAGCTGCTGTTTATATATATATATATATATATATATATATATATATATATATATATATATATATATATATATATATATATATATATATATATATATATATATATATATATATATATATATATATATATATATAGTGTGTCTTATATATATATATATATATATATATATATATATATATATATATATATATATATATATATATATATGTGTGTCCTTGTTGTCTTTAATTTAAATTCCTGCAGCTCATTCTAATGTTGAAGAAATGAATAATTATATTCTTTGCTTAAAGAAGTACATTTTCCAGTTACTGAACAATTCAAATGGCTACAGATTGCATTTGGTTATAGAGCAGGTTTCATGTGAAAGTTAAACTGTTAATGCTTCTCACACTACCAAACTGCAGTACATCTGATTCAGAATTCAGTCATCTGTCCACTTCTTGCTCCTTAGTGAAGA
The DNA here is from genome assembly GCF_019279795.1 of Protopterus annectens. NCBI lineage: Eukaryota > Metazoa > Chordata > Ceratodontiformes > Protopteridae > Protopterus > Protopterus annectens. Next base: position 608,948,055 of record NC_056726.1, read on the forward strand.
AAACGTGCATAATAAAAATACTGTACAAAAGGCTGACATAGCAAATCATGAGTGAATAGTTAAAAAAGATATATTGCATAATTTCCGGTAATGGGTTCTAAAAACTGACAGGTCTGCTGGTACCTTTCTTCTGTCAGATTTTGCCATTCTATTTTGCCTGATTTAGCTCAGAATCTGAGTGAGTGTGTAACCCTTAATTTTTTCTTTTACTGATACACATAACCTAAGGTATATAAAGTATAACAGGCAAGGGAAAATATCAGAAGCATTATAACCATCTGAAACTAAAAATTAGGTTGTTAACAGTATAATAGAGCAGTAATAAGGGCTATGGTTTCTGCCTTTGTTAGTTTTAAAATACATCATTTAAGTTTCAGAAATGTAAAAGAACCTCTGACAGAATCCACCTATAACTACTTTTTCCACATGGGGTTGGGGTGTCACATCAACGGTGATAATCATCTAGATCCACAATTCATACTGCCAGGTATCTAGCCCTGTTGCAGTTGGTTTTCCATTCTACATACAGTTGCACCCACTCATACCTCTGGATAATTTAATGTGTCCAATAAAACTGCTGCATGTCTTTGGAATGGGAAAGGGAATAGGATCACGTGAAGAAAACCCAAGTGAACACAGAGAGAACATGCAGACTCCAAACAGAGGGCACCTCAGTACAGAAATGAACTGGAAATCTTCTAGTAGTTAGGTGACAATGCTGCCTGCTTCACAGCTGTGCTACCCTGTATTCTATAAATCTTCTTATTGTAATACGTAGATGTTTATAGACAGCACATATTTAAGAAATTACTCTGAGGATCCTTATTAAGGCAAAGACAAGCTAGCCTTTCATTTAATTACATAAATATTGACTAGCCAGCACCTTATACCTATGGTCAGCCTTTAATGGGTCAGGCACCTCAGAAACAGAATCAGAATTGTGCAGTTTTTTTGAAACTTAGAATTGTCATTTGTTCCCATTCATCCATCCATCCATCTATCTATGCATAAATTTTCCAAAAATCTTATTCGGTTGTAAGTCATAGTAGTATTAAGATGAGATGGGTAGACCAGACTTCAGTATCCCCCCAACAACAGCCCTCAGCTCATCCTGCAGGATGCCCAGGTGTTCAAGGGGGAAAAAATGGAGACAGAATCTTTCTCTTGAGTAC
>NC_056726.1:608959226-608971726 GCF_019279795.1 Protopterus annectens
AAATTTTCTTTTGTTTACCTGAATGCATATTGGAAGTAAAGCAATGTCTTAACAATACAGTGTTGAAATTTCCCCAGAAATGTTTGAAATTGTATGCATAACAACTGGAATAAGACAGAGCATGCTTAACTTGCACTGAAATGGATAATGCCTTGAAACTAGGGATGGGGATTCAACCTGGAAACATTGTTGAATTAAGTCTTGACTGACTGATAACTCATTAGCACATTTTAACGAACTATGATTGCAAGTTGTAGAATTTTGTTTGTTACAACATTATAAAGCAATACAAACAACTCAGAATTAAAGTGCAGATTTTAAATTGTTGCTTGTTAAACTGTGCTGTGATAAACAAAGTTGTGGGATTCTCTTTACTGCACATAAAGGCAGAGAGAGAGAGTCAGAAACAAACATGTAGGCTAGACTCTGTAAATTTAAGTGGAAAATTATTAGAAGAAATTTAAAAAGATTTGTATGGCATGAAAAAAAAACAATAGCAAATTTATAAATATTGTTGAATGCTTTAACAAAATGACACAAAACTTTGAAAAGAAGCACAAGTAAATTGCTCGCAGGTTTATTATCAGAGATGCATGTAGGGAAATGTATTGTGCTGCTGAAAGAAATATATGTGGAAAATGCATTGCAGTATGAAGCATGAGCTTAGTTAATAAAGCTGGTAATATTGTGTGCACTTTCAGACTACAAGAGTGGTTTACTGCATTTTGAATGTAGTAGAGAAGACAATAACTATAAATCATTGTGTTGTCAAATAAAATGTAATTTGGAGAAACCTCTTGAAATTGGCCTAGTAATAACTGTTTTGAAAATAATTTTATGTCAACATAAAGGGGGGATTCAAGAATGTACTGGTACATGTACACCTCACTGCACAAATTGCTGTATCTTTTCCCAATTCAGCAATTGCCCTAACAATGTGCTGCATGGACTTCTATCATGAAGACATGCAGCACCATATAGGGCTAGTCCCAATGAGACATTCTGGGGGGAGAAGCATATGCTAATGTGCTATGTGCTCTGTCCCTACATCTGCCTTCAGGAAGGAATTGACACAGCTGAGTGATTCAAGAAATCTCTATTTTGTGTAGATCAGAACGACCATTGTAGTATTGAACATGGCCAAAAGGCGGTGTTCAACCATCTGCCGTGAACATGATATGGGGATTTGGTGTGTGGGGGCCACAAGACACCTGAGAATAGTCTTACAAGTGCCCTAATGGTACCAACAGCACAATAGGGATCTGAAGATGGGGGGAACCAGTAAACCACCAAGGAATAGTATTATAGCAAGTGCCATAATGGAACCGATAACACATCGGGGATCTAGGAAAGGTTGAACCACTTCACCACCAAAGAATAGTCACAATAACACAATAGGGATCTGAAGATGAGGGGAACCAGTAAACCATCAGGGAATAGTCTTACAACAAATGCCATAATGGCACCAACAGCTCTCAGGGATCAGGGTATGGGATGATGAACTAGACACCAAGGAGTATTCTTAAAAGTACCACCATGGCACCAACAACAGTACAGGGTCAGAGGGTGGGGCTACACTAGATAGCAGGGATTACTCTTAAAGTACCACCATGGCACCAACAACAATACAGGGTCAGAGGATGGGGGATACACTAGACAGCAGGGATTACAATTAAAGTGCCATAATGACACCAACTGCACATTGTAATAGTAAATGAGATTTAGAGACATGCAGATTAGCTGATAATGAGGTCTTACTTTATTGAGGCCAACATGCCTCTGAATCAGTAATAGGCACATTGTGGGTGAAGGACATTTTTATCATGAGACATCCAAATTGTGTTAGGCCCTTAATAATGAATTCCTGGCAAAATCTGTCATTGCTAAAGAATTTGCCAGACCTTGTTAATGGTGCTTGTGATGACATCTGCAAAGGTAGACAGAAGTAACATTTGTTGTGTTTGGAAACGACATGAACAAAAAGTATACTGCTGATTTGTGAGGGGAAAATCGGGTTCTTTTGTTGTGAGGAAGTGCACTTATATGCAGCGTTTTAAATGGAACAGCAGCCTTACAATACATGGGGGGAGTATTATGTATGCTGAAACAGTACAAGTACTTCTGTGGTTGCTGATCTGTAAAATATGTACTCAAGATTAAAACAAATGCTGACAAATTTTGAAGCACAGTTGTGAACAAAGTTTGTACTTAGTGACCTGATTCTGAGACCAAAACTAAAATAGTTACAAGATCTTAAAAAGGGCAAACAGTACAAAATCAGCACATAAGAACTGAATGCAGAGTTGACTCCTCACAGATGTTTTGCTCCATCTCAAAAGCTCAAGTAATTTCAAAACCTATGTTGGTCCAATAAACCGTGTTACATCATGTCTGAGTTCCATTGTCTTTGTGAATTCAAAGTAAAGAATCTTGTGACTTCTTCAGCTGATGAGCAATTAAAGAGATGCTGTGTTTTTAAAAATCTGACTCTGAAACCTAGTAAACTTTGTGAGTTGAAATACAGTATTTACACTGATATGCTAAAATAAGAGAAATAAAGCAGGCAACAATACTCATACTAAATGTAAAAGTATATTTGCTCCCAACAAAGGCAAAAGTGCTAAGAAACAGCAGGTAAGGACTGCTGATGAAACAAATCAAAGTGTTACTGAGTCACAAATATGTCAGCGGGTCCTGGGCGAGCTTCAAACTTCCTACACCAACATACTTATTATACATGAACTATACAATGAAATCAGGTATAATGCTGATAACCAAGTGTGCATATCTGAAAGTATACAGTGAAGTGATGCGGAGACTCAAAACAAAATGATATGTTATCATTCTATTTGCCAGCCTTCGTTGTGTCTATGTGCTCATATATTCTCATATAAAATTCTCTAGTAATCTTTTCTATATAAAAGCCTGACATTTTACATGCAAAACAACATAAACCACAAATTTTGACTTACAAATAAACATATTATATAACCCAGTCTCAGAATTCCTACTTGCTAATAAAATATTGGCTCCTTCTTTGACATACTTGCAATAATTGCAAGCATGACATTTAAACATTCCCAAAGGATTATTAAATAAGATCACAAAGAGGGAATGTAGAACAGAAGGTCAGTAATGCAGAAGTTAAAAAATAAATGTTGAAATTATGAAATACCTGAGAAGTGAATGATTTAATGTAGAAAGTCTAACATGGGTTATATCGCAGTATGATGGAAAAATTAGTTGCCCAAGTAAGCAGGAATAGGAGACATCTGAAGAAGAAATACGGACACGGGAAACAGAAAGATATTTAATATGGCACAATATTTATGCAAAGGAGAAAGCAAAACTAATCAATACAATAACAGCAGCATCAAAGATATTTGAAGAGAAATACAGGCAAAGGCATACGAAAACAAACTGGAGGCAGAGCTCTCTCTACCCAAGACTGGCACAGTCAGTCAGGAGGAAAAGGTAACCACCCACACCACAAATCCAGTCTCACACAGACCTATTGCATCTGCATACCCAACACATAAACACACAAAAACATACTTGAAGGCTCTAAATAAAAATTTGCCTAAACAGCAAAGACCTCCTAAGTAGATATCCAAGCAACAGCCACCCCTCAACAATACCCACGAATCACATATCTCACAAATTCAGTGTGCCTCACAGTCACAGCCTTTAAGGCCAAACAACACACCAAATGCACTTGTTATAGGGGACTCTATTGTCTGGCACACTGACGTCCCACTCACCAGACTGAACAAGGCGAAGGTGACTGTAAGCTGCCTGTCGGGTGTCAGGATCCGCCACATAACGCAAGCACTCAGGTCACTCCAAAGCAAGTACAAGTATGACTCCGTCATTGTCCATGCTGGTGTGAATGACCTGAGATGTACCTCCCTGGACTACATGAAAAGAGACATAGAGGAGCTCTCTGACCATGTAGCCCAGGCTGGTATGACCCTGACCTTGAGTAGCATCTTGCCCTCACCAAGAATGATGCCACAGTATAAAGACAAAATGATCAGTTTCAACAATTGGCTAAAGTATTGGTGTCATTCAAAGGGGATCCAGTGTCTGTCAGCCTGGGATGACATGCTCGACAAGCCACGTTGCTTCGCTAGGGACGGCTTGCACCTGTCACACTTCGGCTTTCGTATACTGGCCAAGGCTCTTGCCACCCCCATAGTGCCTTTTTTAGGCAAGGCTCAAAGGACAAACCCACCTCCATAGACAACCCAAGGATAAAAAACTAAAGGTAATGCTACTCAATGCCAGAAGTCTAAACCTCAAGATGCACACACTCGAGGCTCTCCTCAGTATGGAGAAAATCAATGTCTGTGCAGTAACAGAAACCTGGTTCAAGGCTCCTGAGAGCACCCCAGCACTACCAGGTTATAACTCATACCATGCGTTTCGGCCCAAAAACTCGGACCAAAGCACAAAAGGGGGGGGGGTATCTATATTCATCAAAGATACCTACACCTCCAAGTTAGTGGCACTGCATGAAGCATCGGAAACCATCCATGTGCAACTAACAGCGGGCAAACTGCCTTTCAATTTGTAGCCTGCTACAGAACACCCTCCCTATTACAGGAACCCCACTTGGCATTCCTGAGAACACTGGAGAATATGAAGGTCTCTCCAAACACTATGTTATTGGGTGACTTCAACTACCCAAACATTGACTGGGAAAACTACTCAAGCCTAAACACCCTCACCCAACGGTTCCTTGAATTTATAAACTCTAATGCAATGGAACAACTGGTCACCACTCCCACAAGAGGGAACAACATATTGGACCTGGTCATCACCAACATGGGGACTCTATGTTCCACACCAGAGGTAAACCCCTCATTGGTAAGATCAGACCATAAACAAATTTCCCTGGATATCCATATCCCGTCCCCACCCCCAGCCAAGGAAATCGCTGTAAAGATTTTCTCAAAAGCCAACTTTGCACTTCTCAAGACTGAGGTGGAATCCTTCAAAGCCCCTGTGCCAGAGGATAATACAGCCCAATCCGCAGAATCCTTTACAAATGCATTCTATGAGCACCTGCAGGAATGCATGGATCGTGCTATCTCAAATAAAACCAAGACTCACTCCTCCAAAAACAGGAGACCGGTCTGGTGGACCCCAGCCATAAATAAGCTATACAACAGAAGGAGGAAGCTACTACATGACAGAGCAAAATCCCAAAAAGGGAAGGCATCTCTAATCAGTATTAACAAGAAACTTCGATCCCTCATAAAATCATCAAAGGCCAGTTTCGAAAGAAAAATTGCCCTAGACACTAAAGATAATCACAAGGCCTTCTTTAGTTATGTCAGGAACATGGGCGGAAACTCCCAGATATGCTCTGAATTGTTGCATAATGGTACAAAATATACTGAACCTACAGACATAGCCAACATCCTGGCAGACAGATTCAGCGCAAACTTCTCCCCCCCCTTCCCCCAAAGGAGCAAATGCCTATCCCAACTGAATGTATCCTCCCTGACATCACAGATGCACAGGTGAAAGCTGCCCTCTCCAAAGCAAAAAACACAGCATCTATGGGACCGGACGGTGTCCCAGGCTGTGTCTTACATGAGCTCCAAGAAGAACTGAACCTTCACATTAAGTCACTGTTCAAACTTAGCCTTACTACAGGATATGTACCCAAAGAATGGCGTACAGCTACAGTGGTCCCACTCCACAAAGGTGGTGCCACAACAGACCCCGGAAACTATCGCCCCATAAGCCTGACTAGTCTGGTCTGTAAAGCTATGGAGCGGATTATCATGGAACTCATAAACAAAGACATTGGGAGCCTCCAGACACTGGACCCTACCCAATTTGGCTTTGTTAAGGGCAGATCTTGTCTCTTAAACCTAGTTGATTTCTTTGAAACAGTTACCAAAGCCATAGATAAGGGCAAGGTAGTCCACACAGCCTACCTGGACCTCGCAAAAGCCTTTGACACAATACCCCACTCAGGCATCATAAATAAGCTTACCAGCTTAAATGTCAACCCCTATATCACAAGATGGGTTGCAAACTGGTTCAGAGATAGAAACCACATGGTCAGAATCACAGGTGCCATGTCCGAATCCAAACCAGTTACAAGTGGCGTCCCACAGGGCTCAGTTCTGGGACCTCTCTTGTTCGGTATATACTTCTCTGAGGTTCAGGCTAACACGGGGGGATTATGGCTGACAAAGTTCGCAGATGACTGCAAACTGGGGGCCATAATCGAATCTCCAGCTGACACAAGCATCCTCCAAAAGGGTCTCACAGAGACGGATGCTTGGTGCCAGAGCCACGGCTTCAAGCTAAATGCTAAAAAGTGCATAGTCATCCCCTTTGGGAAAAACAAGGTGCCCACAAATGACCACATAGGTGGTAATCCATTAAGTACGGAAGAAGTAATTAGAGATTTTGGGACCAACGTAGATAGTAATCTCTCCTTTGATAATCACGTTGCCAAAGTGGTTAGAAAGACCTTCTTATATAGCCCACCTTATCATGAAAGGGTTCGCATCTAGATCAAGAGAGGTCATTGTGCCCCTCTACTCGTCACTCATCAGGCCCATAATTGAATACAATGCCCCTTTTGGGATGTACCTTACCCGAGACCTGCAGCAACTGGAGAGACCCCAAAAGTACCAAACCAAGAGGATCATGGGCTACAAACAGATGTCCTATGCAGCTCGACTAAAGAAACTCCAGCTCTACTCAGCTGCTTACCGCCTACTCAGAGGCGATCTATGCCTGACGTACAAAGCCATGTCAAACCCAGAATTAATGGACATGCTCCACCTCAAAAAATCCAAGTCCCTTAGAGCTACACGCTCCAGGGACCTAAACCTCAGCACAAAAATAAATAGGACATGCTGGAGGGACAGATTCATTTCCCAGAGGCTCCCCTCACTCTGGAATAGAATCCCAATTCATGTTATACATAGCCCCTCGCTGACCCTCTTCAAGCGAAATCTGGACGCGTGGATGGGAAATCGCAAATTCACCCCTGGGATCTCTTCTGTGTCCCTGCTAGACAGAGGCACAGTAAACTAATCTTAAAAGGGTCCAAAAACCACAGAAGAACTGGAACAAACAAAAAAGCAACCAGCCAGCGTATTCCACAGATTTATTGTATGCAATAAAACTCTGACGTCTCGGCTCTATCCCAAAGCCTTCAAGGAGTAAAATACATTCAAAAAGACTTGCCTCTTATACTCTATACAAACAATTATTCAATTAAAAAATTCAAATCAAGTATTTCCAATTAAGCTCTTCATTGAGACCACATGGATACAATGTATTAAATTTAAGAATAAATAAAGACTCTTTAGTCAGCAATCTGTTATTTAAAACATTTTCATTAAACTTTGAAGTTTTAATTTTTTCCAAAACTGTACCTTTTAGCCCCCCACCATCACTATTATGAAAATGTTCAAAGTGAGTTGCAATAGAACTCTCCTGTTTCTTATTTTTTATGTCCCTAATATGCTCTAACAATCTAATTTTAAAAGCTATTTTCGTTTGTCCAATATAGTATAAATCACATGGACATTTAAGCGCATATATCACTGCTTCTGTGCTACATGTAAAAATACTACTAGTATTAAATGGAATCTTATTAATAAAATCGAATTTGTGCACTATAAACTTACATGCTTTACATCTATTACAACCCACATTTCCAACATTGGATATATTTAAATCCATCTTCACCTCTGGAATACTAAATTTACCTTTAACAATAAAATTCTGTATATTTCTACCTCTTTTATATGAGAAAGCTAGCTTGCTTTTCAGCCATAGGGTTACATTTTTCAAAGAACATAAATAGTTCCAAAATATTTCACTATTTCCGAAATTTTGGAACTATACCATCCATAAGTAGAGACAAAATATATAGTCTCTAAAGATTTATTACCAATGTCCCTACATAGAACTGTATTTGAAAAATATTTAATGTTATTACCATTAATAAAAGAGCATAATTTTTTCCAACTATGTTCCATCAAAACTTTTTCATATCCTCTTTTTCTAAACATTTCCACTGTTATTTTCATTTCTTTACGTAAGTCTTTCATATTGTTGCATAACCTAAGTATTCTAAGCATTTCACCATAAGGAAGAGCTTCTAAAGTATGTGCAGGATGGCAACTATCCCTATATACATAATTGGTACCTTGCACAAATTTTCTATGTACCTTAGTCTGTAAGCTCACCCCATCTTTAATATTCAATTCTACATCTAAAAAGGATATACTTCTACCCATTTGAAATCCATCAAATTGAAGATGGAACCTAATATTATTTAAAGATTGAACAAATTCTTCCACTAATTCCAAGCCCCCATGTGCAATAAAAATCAAATCATCTATATAGCGGAAGTACTTAATAACATATTGTCTAAAGAATGGGTTGTTATAAATATATTCCACTTCAAAGAGTCCCATACTAAGATTAGCATACATGGGGGCAAATGCAGCCCCCATGGCAGTACCCTGTTTCTGTCTATATAAGACATTATTGAATTCAAAAAAGTTATTAATAAAACAGAAATAAATTAATTTGGAAAAAAATTTCGGAAATAGTGAAATATTTTTGGAACTATTTATGTTCTTTGAAAAATGTAACCCTATGGCTGAAAAGCAAGCTAGCTTTCTCATATAAAAGAGGTAGAAATATACAGAATTTTATTGTTAAAGGTAAATTTAGTATTCCAGAGGTGAAGATGGATTTAAATATATCCAATGTTGGAACTGTGGGTTGTAATAGATGTAAAGCATGTAAGTTTATAGTGCACAAATTCGATTTTATTAATAAGATTCCATTTAATACTAGTAGTATTTTTACATGTAGCACAGAAGCAGTGATATATGCGCTTAAATGTCCATGTGATTTATACTATATTGGACAAACAAAAAGAGCTTTTAAAATTAGATTGTTAGAGCATATTAGGGACATAAAAAATAAGAAACAGGAGAGTTCTATTGCAACTCACTTTGAACATTTTCATAATAGTGATGGTGGGGGATTAAAGGTACAGTTTTGGAAAAAATTAAAACATCAAAGTTTAATGAAAATGTTTTAAATAACAGATTGCTGACTAAAGAGTCTTTATTTATTCTTAAATTTAATACATTGTATCCATGTGGTCTCAATGAAGAGCTTAATTGGAAATACTTTATTTGAATTTTTTAATTGAATAATTGTTTGTATAGAGTATAAGAGGCAAGTCTTTTTGAATGTATTTTACTCCTTGAAGGCTTTGGGATAGAGCCGAGATGTCAGAGTTTTATTGCATACAATAAATCTGTGGAATACGCTGGCTGGTTGCTTTTTTGTTTAATCTTAAAAGGGTACCTTCTGTGACCTACTTTACAGAGGCACAGTAGGCTAATCTAATAGGGAGGCAGAAGCCAAATACACTCTGGCTAGGCTTATAAATGCCCTAGGGCAGATAGCCTAGTATATACCAATGAACCAATGAACCTATAATATGGAAAAATTTGCAATACAAAAAAATAAGAAAACAAACAGGAAATGTAGAAAAGAGGATTAGTAATGGAGAATTTAAAGAAATACAAAGTGAGGTTATAAATTACCTGCAAAGTGAAGTATTTAGCATAGAAAAATCTAACTTTGATAGCATCACAGCAGGATAGAGCAATGGAACCCAAATTAAGGAGAAACCAGTGGAGCGCGAAGCATCAGGTCAGTTGCCATATGAAGATACTTTGGAGCCTTCCATAGGAAACCAGTACAAAAGTTCAGTTAGAATTGCACACCAAGGAAAGGAACAGGAAACTGTAGAAAATTTGACACAGTCAATGTTGTGGAGTGATAGGCCAGTGAGTTCCCATATGAAAGAGTAATGAAGTGAATATGGTACAGGAAGATACTGTGGAACTTTCTATAGAATGTTCACAGGAAATGGAGAGCAAAGAATGTGCCCTCAGTTTATAAGAAAATAATCTAGGAGAAAAGTTGCTTGATTTAATAGAGATAGACAGATATGTTAAGATAGATGAAAGAAATAGACTACAGAAAGTCAATAAAACCCAAACAGTTAGAAGTTTGATAAAACAAGTGAACACAGTAATTAGAACTGTTCATAGAGATTCATGTGATATAACAGAAGTAAATATACTGTGCAGCTAAATTAATAACAGATAAAGTCTTACCACAAAAATACAGGGCAGTAAGATATAAGGAGGGGAAGAAATCAAATGCCATCATGGAAGTGGAAGTATCAAATAAAGAAAACTATAAAACAATTAAGACAAAGGTGTCACTGTTAGAAGAGTATAGAAGAGGGAACAGCATGTGCTGTATCAGAACAGATCAGGATTTATTGTGCACTATTGCAAATAATAAACTAAAAATACCAGCCCAGGCAGAAAAACTTACAAGATATGCAGATAAATATAAAGGTAAAGTACAAAATAAACAATTCATTGATGACCCAAAAAAGTTTTATAGAGAACTGGGAAATAAGGTAAAAGGAAATGAAACACCACCAAAAAAAGAAGGAATAGATACATTTTGGAGAAATATCTGTGGAGATCCTGTGAAACATAACAAGGATGTTAAATGGAGACAAGAAGTAAAAGAAAAAATAAGAAGTTCAAATGTACAGGATGTGAAATGGGATGACGTAACAGCCTGAGAGATTGAAACAAAGTTAAGAAAAGCCTCTAAATGGAAACCCCAGGTCCAGATGCAGTACCTAACTTCTGGCTAAAAGTATTAACATCTTTACATGAAGATTTAGCCATGAGTAAGAACTATTTATATGTATACCCAGAACAGTCACCAGCCTGCTTAACAACAGGAAAAACAATGCAGCTTCTTAAGAATGAACCTGCAAGCTATTCTAAAAACTTTAAACCAATAACCTGCCTTCTGACGATGTATAAACTACACAATGGAATTGATGCCAACAGAGTTTATAGGCATTTAGAAGAAATCTCAATCATGGCAATAAAACAATGGGGTAACAAAAGAATGTCATGTGGAACAAAGGATCATTTGTGGTTAAAGTCATAAAGGAGAAATGTAAAAAGGGGAAGAATTTAAGTATGGCATGGACAGACTACAAAAAACATTTGACAGTATCCCACATTCATGGATAAAAGTGTGCTTAATAATGTAAAAAATACACTCTGCACTGATTGATTACATTAAAGCTAATCTGAAACAGTGGAAATCCACTTTGGAGTTAAGTCATGATAAAGGACATATTATTATTCCAAGGATACACATTCAAAGGAGGATATACCCGGGTCACTCTCTGTAACCGCAGCTCTTTTGTCTTGCCCTTAACCCATTAAGCTGTGTACTTAACACATTTGGTCATGGCTATAATTTGGATCCCAGAAAACAAAAAGGGTAAAGATTTCTCATCTTTCTTTTGTGGATGACTTAAAACTGTATAATTCATCAGATAAGGAGCTGAAAGCACAACTGCAAGTGGTCAAAACATTTTCAGATGATACAAGACTGTCCTTTGGTCTTGATAAATGTGCAAAAGGAACCTTAAAGCCAGAAAACTGCAGCACCAAGAAAAGATCAGTTTGGGATAGGAATGTGATATAAAAGAACTTGAGCAAGAGGGACTGTATAAATATTTGGGAAATGATGAAAGATCAGCAATAAAACATGAACAAATATGAATAAAACTTAGTAACAAATATTTCAGAAGACTAAAATTAATACTGAAAACAGTCCATGGTATAAACCAATTTGCTTTTCCTGTCCTAACTTGCATTTTTGAAGTGATTGACTGGCCCCAAAAGGTGCTGGATGGGTTGGACAGGAAAACAAGAAGGATGCTTCATGTTCATCAAATGATTTATAAAAATCAGTGCATACCAAGACTGTATTTTCCCAGTTTTGAAGAGGTATGGGCCTCCTCAAAACTGATTACATGTATAGATCTGCAGTCATGGGACTGCATACATACCTGCTGACCGCAACAGACCTACATGTAGTGAAAGCTTTGAAACATGAGGAGAATAAGTCTAAGATGATTTCCCTGCTTACTTTAGCAGAAGCATGTCAGTGCCAAGCAGGAATGGAAATCAAATCAGAAGTAGATAAAAATCAGGCAGCAAGTGAATGTGCCAAGAAACAAAAGAACGAATATAAGGTGAAGGATCAGGTGAGAAGACAAGAAATGTGGAAAATGCATAAATACAGTTGCAATTATAGAAAATCTTGGAATAACCTCATGTTGATCAGGACTGAACACAGGAATGGTTAAGGAGGGGTGAATTTAAACCAAAAGACAAAAGGTTAACATTGGCGGCTTAAGATATTGGACTACATACACGTTGGTTTACAAAGCCCACTGAACATGTGGGAGAAACAAACAAACAAATTTAGGTTTAGTAAAACAGAATTGGAAACAGTCACACATCTTATTGCTGGTTGTGATATACTAATGGCAGAAGGACTGTATACTGAAAGGCATATGGCAAAGCTGTTGC
>NC_056726.1:608976726-608981726 GCF_019279795.1 Protopterus annectens
GAGGTAGTCTTACATTCCGTAAAAGTATATAGTTACATCTTGCACTGCTGTGTGCCATTTAATCTGAATATACCCAATCTGTGCAGGACATTTGCATCCATTACATGCATAAATAGAGAATCAATACGTTTCCTTCTACGGATCATTCCTCCCATGCAGCCCTTCTTTTATTAATGGTCCATCGCCTTATTTGCAGCTCTTGCAAAATTGATAGAATTTCCACTACCTACCAGATTAGTACTGTTCTGAATATTTTTTTTTTTATTTCTAAAAAGACTGTCAACATGGTTTCACAAGAGATCATAGTAGATCAGTTGTATTAGTCAGTCTTGCCTAAAAATATATAATTGGTGAAATCACTGTCTTTTCACAGGAGTACTGTTCTAAGATCTATCAAATGCCTTTCACTCATCCCTCATTATAAATGTTTGAATGCCTTGTCACCTGTTATTTTTTCTTTATCTTCACTCCACTGGTTGTCTGTACAAAAAACTGCTGCACAATAACAACATTGCGAAACACCCTCACATCTTTATATGCAGTTACTTCAAATGTAACCCAGCAGTGTTTTTTTGAGACCTTTACTCGCATTCACCATATACATTACAGTAGTCTTCCTATTTAAAATTGTCATGCATGCCAATGATGTCATCTTACTTAGGGAACTGTAAGACAAAGGCATCACTTTTCAGAATAATATCCCTTTCATGTGATTGTAGCTGATAAAAAAAGTGGTCTTCAAATTAAGTAAATGCTGCTGGGAATATCCACCAATCCCAGCACAGTGTCCTGCTTCTAAGTTCTTAACAGCCAATGACAAAACTACTGTAGAATACGTACCATTCTACAATTATCTAAGTATCCAGTTAGAGCCCACTTTTGCATTCTATTTCCTTATTCGTAAATTGCAGACTAAAACTCCCTGCTTATAATTGCCTGCCATATCACTAAAGTTTTCTCATTTGAAGCAAGAACTGCAACAAGAAAATAAATTTTGATCCCACAGATTGACTAAATATTTACCTTTCTCTTTGTAATATTAATCCCTAGCAACAACACTCTATAAACCAACCATAGCCATACAGTATATTTAACATCTTTTTTTTTCAGCCCCCACACCTCACCATGACCATCAAGAAATCCTCTCCCAGTGGTTAGTCTTTACCCCTGTTTCCTAGTCTCTGAGCACACCATGCACAGAAGACAAGCAACAGGGATCACAAGCCGCTATCTTCTGTGTAGTCAGGAAAATTATTATTTTGCTTATAATCCACCCCACTGTTGACTGCTGAGAGAATATTTTGCTTCATTCTTAATCCCTTCCCCTATTTATTCTTCTGGATGTTACACAGACGAAGACGCGGATGTGAATAGCGTTTATGTTTTGGTGTTTGTGCGTGCTTTATAAAATAATACTCATTGGAATACTGCTGCTTCCCGCTCTCTGTGGATTTTAACTTTTTTGGTTACTGGTTCTGACTGTGTTCCACCTGTTTTATCGTTTCTTGCTATTCAAGGCACCTACCAGGAAAAGCCTACATACCCTTACTTCATCTGGGACAAGACTATGGATCATCAAACAGACTGTGGCCTGCTTCTCATCTTAGGATTGGCGTTACTGTTTTGCATCTGGTGAGAGAAGAAGCAAAGGAGCATTATATCCCAGCAGAGTGAAGCTGTGGTGAGACCATCACTAGTAGTAGTCAGGCAATAGCCATTCAGGTGGCTCACCTCTTTTCATCATTCTTGACAAGCTAATTATTTCTTGTCAGTAAGTACTGCTCGATTTGCTTCTAACTTCAGAATATCTGCCTAAATACTTTATCCATAAATCATCAGGCTCTACTTATTATTTTACCCTCAAATGTTTGGCAGTGCCCTGTATAACCACAGACACCTTGAACTGACATTTTCCTGTAAATGCACCATTGGAATTTCACCAATACTAGTTGCACATAGGACAATTAGATTGCTGTGAAAAGATCTGCCCCAAGAGTTGCAAACCAGATACTCCTGATATTACTTTATATTATCATTTCATCTGTCTAATCAATAAAAGGAGTCTGTTGCCATGGGTATGAACTTCCCCACTATCTATGTTACCAGATTGGGGCTATGGGCATCCTGAGGCAATGCAGAAATTGCCTCATGTTTACTGACACCCAGTTAATTCTCAAACAAACTGATATAATATGTGAAAGATGTATTTATTGTCTCATGTTTACTGACAAACAGTTAATTATCAAGCTAACTGATAGAGTATGTCAAAGATGTATTTATGCAATGTCAATGGAGGCAAAACTCTCACATACAAGCACTCCTAATGCCAATAAGCTTGTCAGTAGTTCACATGCTGCACCCATCACACACAGTTCAAAGCAGACATGTAGACCCACATATGTTGAGGCATTTAAATGTAACATTTCCAAACCTCAAACACCTCGTAGACAAAGTACACATAAAAACCCCTCAGCAACCTTGAATGCACTCTTGCAAAACAACACTTGTATCAATACATACAGCCACATCTCATGGAGTCTCTACTTCTAAGCCCATAAGACAAGCCACCACACAATCCAACACTCTAGTCATTGGAGACTCCGTTGTGAGACACACTGATGTCCCTCTCACCAGGCTGAGTAAGGAGAAAGTTACAGTTAGTTGCTTATCAGGGGCCAGGATCCATCACATTACATATGCACTTAGGACATTGGATCACAATTACCAATATGACTCAGTCATAGTCCATGTGGGTGTACATAACCTGATATGTACCTCCCTAGACTATTTGAAGAGACACAACACGGATCTCTTGGAATATGTGACCCAGGCTGGTATGAGCCTAGTAATGTGCAGCATTTTACCTTCTTCAAGGAAGATGCCTCAATATGAACAGAAGATGACAGATTTTAATCATTGTAAAGAACAAAAAGTAAAAGACTCCTTCCACTGAAAGTACTGCCAAAAAATATAAATAGTAAATCCAAAAGTAGGGCAAGTACTACCACACTGTGTATGAAGCAACTTCACTTTATTAAAACAATAAAAGCAGTATCATAAGTGCTTTTGGGTAAATCCCTTCATCAGCATCATATGCATGAAAGCACCACCAGGTGAGCAGGGTAGGGTCTACGTCAAGCACAAGGGCTTCCTCTCCATCAACTGCCAGGTCATGTGTGATGCCTAGGGCATAATAATGAATGTGTGTGCTGGCTGCCCTGGTCATTACCATGATTCCCACATCTGGCATCTGACGCAGCTGTACCAGACATTTGCCATTGGGGACATCCCACGTTGTCACCTAGTGGTGGATGCTGGATATACACTGGAGCCATGGCTGGTGACACCCATCAGAAATGCACACACACCCAAACAAGAATGCCATAATGAGGCACACGCGCAAACATGAATCATAATAGAATGTGTGTTTGGGATGCTCAAGTCACAGTTCCGGTGCCTGGACACATCTGGTTAAGCCTTGCAGTACTTACCAACTACATGTACCCAAATTGTCCTTGTATGTGCCATGCTGCACAATATGATCCTGTGGAAACAGCTGCAGCAGGGCCACACAGCCCTGCAAAGACCTGCACAGGCGCAGAGTGACCAGGAGGAGGAACAACCTGAGCCTGCCCCAGTAGACAGAAGGAGGGCCTGCCCAGTATGCCCTGGCCTTGGCAAAGAGGCAATGCATAGCACATGCACTGACACAGTAGGGACCTAGGGAATGACACCTCTCTCTGACTTGCACATACAGTAAAAGTGATGCCAAACATGACACTACCTGTGCTCAACCATGTATAAGGAGTGTACTATGTGCATCTGACATAGGCAGCCCTGCAGCACCACCCTCAAGACTGGGACACCCACAAGGTAAATGACCCACACATGCCAGTTGGGGGGGCATATACCCAACAACAATCACAGCCAGCAGGATAGGTGTAGACAAATACAAACAAATGTTGTACTATGGCCTCTGAATGAACCCCATGGGTAACCAATACCCCAGTCCTACACAGACAGACTACAGCAGGCCAGTCAGTTCGATGTAAATTTTAAGGCTAGGAAGTCAGAAAGTAATATCTAGGTAGTTAAAGCTAAGATCTGTAGTACACTGTTATGCCTCCTGCCAGCACGATAGGTAAGACTACAGACCAAAATGGTGTACCCGACATACCTGTACAGTCCTAGCAAATGTGTAAAAGTGTAAGGTGTGCCCCACCATCCTACGTACACTTATAGTAACAGTCAGGTGTGCCTCCCACCCCTGTGTAGAAATGTAGAAGCAGTCAGGTATCCCCCCCCCCTGCTATGCAGAAATGTAGCAACAGTAAATGCCAAATGACCGATGTATACCCTGCAGACACAGTACGCTACCTGTTGGTGTACAACACAAAGGTCAGCACTGCAGTACAAACTACCTGGACTTGATCCACACATGCAATATAGATGGCCATACTGGGCATGCTCACACTCTTAAACACATGAAGTCCATGTCAGCAAGCACCAGTGGGCCAGACATATCTGGCAGTTGAAGTTCTTAGTGGAGACACATGTCAGTATGCTTCACTCCTGCCTTGCACGCACAGTGGATAGGAATATAGGCATATATGTAAGAACAACACACTATAATCAGCCAAAGGTAGATGGACATAGATGTGTTGAAGAGGGTGACCATGACAAGGAGCCATCTGGACCTGTCCCACCCAGCAAACAGCCAAAGGGCCCCAAACACATGGGGTGCAGGTGTCACTCAATGCAGATAATAGCCACCAGTATCTGTCAGCATGATGGTGTGTTGCACGTGCCAGCTGTGCAACATGACCGTACAAGGAAGTAGTCACCTAGTAGCTGTATACACATACCTGTGGCATATGACCCCATGTGTGCCCACATGCAGCATGTCAACCCCTACATGAATGGGTTACAGCCCATGCACACACTGCCCTCCCCATAGCAGTATCATGACAAGCCTGCTGAGGTCATCCAATGTGAAATAC
>NC_056726.1:608986726-608994226 GCF_019279795.1 Protopterus annectens
TAGATAGTAATATATATATATATATATATATATATATATATATATATATATATATATATATATATATCTACATATCTAGATATGTTGTATCTGTTTAGATATTAATATAGGTAAACACACATACATCTAGATGTTGGTATACATTCTCTGTACTGTTGCATGACTGGACTGGATGATATGTTTCTGAAAGCATCTAATCTCTTTGTATCTGTCATAACTTAGTGGGAAATAACTTTGTCTATGGTGGGCAGGGTCCTTGGGTTGAGCCTTGCTAGAGCTGTCTTTTTTGTTGCCGGGCAGAACACGGCCCTTTGGATACACAGTAATTAAGGCACTTTTAAGCAGTTGTAAGCATTTTTGTGTGGAGCTAAGCAATGCCTACACAGGTTAAGCAATTCAGCAGCTAACTCAGGGGGTACCAGGCCTGATGCGAGGCTATGATTACACATGACAGTTAGGTGAGTTGCCATTCCATTTTGTAGTTCATGTAGTAAATAGCCCTGGATGTCATCTGGTCCCATGGATTTTGAATTCTTAGCTGTGGGTAGTGCATTTCCTGTCTTTGTGGCCATGATTACTGGACAATGGAACCATTTTTGTATTGACATGGGCACGTTTGGGGGTGAGAGGGGGTGAATGTGGCACTGAATCAATTTGCCAGGATATTGGCACATTCTGTCGGATCAGTCTATGTAATGCCATTCTGTTGCAGCTCAGAGCACTTCAGCAGCATTGGTTTCTGGATCGTGGGTTGACGAAACCATGGAGAAGGCTTTAAAAGAACTTTCCTTTGCTGTACAAAAACTGTTAAAAACCTATGAAAGGGACAATGCCAAAGATGGAGATATCGTGTGTCAGTCCTACGGATACGTTAAGTTCAACTATTTACCCTCCATTCCCCTGTTAATGATACTGACTCTATTCCACCAGGGCAGAATTACAATAGGTCGGACACCTTTGCTAATGTTGTTTCTAACACAAGGGAAACAACGGGTTTTAGTTTGCCTGGTGCTTCGCTGTTCGTGAAGTTCGGATTCTGATGTCAGCTACAGGGACCAATCGAGGGAGTCTGATGGTGTTGGTGCTGCTTCAACCAATCGAATCGACCTGCTAGAGGGGCCTTGTCGGGAAGCTTAAAGAAGAAGACGGAGCCATGATTTGCAGTCATGGCTGGAGGCTCCGCTATTTTCCGTGGATATTAACGGCTTGGTCTGCTCGGATTTGCAGTCGGCGAAGTTTCCATAGCCTGGAGGAGCAGATAGCAAGGTACCACAAGCTTTGTGTTAAATATAGGGCGCTCCAGCTTGATAATTTGTTCCTTGAGCAGTCCAAGGCACTTAAACAGGTGCCTAAAGGGCTCCGGCTATGGAAGCAGCCGATGGGAATTGAAGAAGGCAGTGCAGCCTTCTCTGAACTGATTACCCTGTTAGACAAAGCAGGGTTGGATATGCAAGATATTGTTATTAAGAACAATGTGACTAGGTTAATAACACTGCGAGGGGAAATTTGTAGACTGCATGAAAGCATTACCACAGATTTAATTTTTTTTAATAATTTTTTTTCAATATGAGGAAAAATTCCACAGGGTTCTTAGGAACCTGGAAGCTTTTGTGGCCAAAAGTAAGGCATTGAAACATAAAAAGTTAGCCAGAGACAAACTTGACTATCAAAATCATACTGCCTACCCCCCAGGCAATAAATTGCAATATAAACGGACTGGTGACATTGTTCATCAGGGTGGGGTGGGGCAAGGTAGATCTGTCTCTGGCCATGCTAGTCACTCTGATATGGCCCAGACTGCAGTACATGACATTGGTTTCGAGGAGGAAGTTTTTTTGGAGCAGGAAATGGGACCTCGCAGGTCCGAGAGACTGAGGAACAAAGACCGGAGACCGATGAGGGTGGACAGACATTTAGACAGCAGTCCGAGGCCACCAATTGAGGAGGCTCTAGGGACAATTGTCAATTTAGATTTTGATGTCAAAAATTTATGTGTTGAGCCCAATTACACTGATGTTTTAACATGTGTCAACAATGGGGGGGGTGTGTTTTGTAATGAATGCAGTATATTACATGATTGTGTTATGTGCAATAGCAACAGTAGTGTTTGCTTTGTTAACAGAGATGATTTAGATGTGATTGACTCCAATGATATGGGCAATGTATATGAAATAGTATTGCCTTATTGTATCAGTGACAACAATAGTAATGGATTGGAGTGTAGACAAAAATGCATCACAACCGGGTGTGCAAGTGATAATTCCAGTGTGACATGTGTTGAGTGTAAAACTATTAATCAACAAGGTTTTTATATACAATTACACTGATATGGTTGTTGGGGATGTACATTTTCAGTTGTTTACTAAAGGAACTAGTTTTGTACCTAGTTTCAGATTGGATGTCTCGCAGGTTTTGATTAACATCAAGTTGTTTATGAGGAGACTGAATCTGGAACTATACTATCATGATAAGAAGGGTGTGGATTGTGACAACAGTGACTCCAAGTTAAAGGAAGAGTACATTCATACCCCCAGTAGTTATGTGGTTTCAGTTTTGGAGAATCTTATGGAGTTTGAGGTTAGGAGGATATGTGGTAGAAGGGATGTTAGTTCTGATAACCTGACCCCAGCGGAGAGAAATGTTCTTAAAGAGCTGGAATCTTCGAATAGTATTAGATGCATGAAACCTGATAAAGGGGGGGGAATGGTGCTGATGAACCAAATGGATTATTTGACATCCATGATGGGTTTACTTGGTGATACAGATACTTATACAAGGGTATCGGTTAATGAAATGAACGTGGCCTGTAGAAGAATTGATTTGTATTTATTGGATGCCCTATTTCAAGGTGAAATTACAGAGTCGGAATTTGATTTTCTTACAGTTAGATACCCTGTTACTCCAAACATTTTTGGTATACCGAAAGTACACAAAGGGCTGGAGCAGCTACATTTTAGACCTATTGTATCTGCCAGGGGTTCCAAGACCGAACCGCTTGCAGCCTTTGTGGATGAAGTGTGCAAAACAGTTGTGAGTGATACAGTCCATATTATTAAGGATTCCTGGCACTGTTTGGAGAGGTTGAGGGCTTTTGTTAAGTGTACTAGGAATTTTTGTTTTGACAGTGGATGTTGTGAATTTGTTTTCGTGATTCCATGGTGAAGGCATGGAAATGTGTCCTGATAGTTTACTGCTAAGTTCCAGTTTTGACAAAAGTAAGATCAATATGATTTGTGATTTGATGGAAACTGTTTTGAAAAATAATTTCATCAAATTTGAAGGTGAGATATATCAACAGTGTTCGAGTAGCCATGGGTGCAAGATGCGCACAGTTTTTGCAAACCTTGTACTATTGGCATGGGAGAGAACCTGCATTTTCAATCCAGATTTTGGGAGAAAGTAGTGTTGTACAATAGATACTTGGATGATTTACTTATCCTATGGGATGGTGATGAGAGCAGTGTCAATGAGTTCATGGAGTATATTAATTCCTCTACTAGTTTTTGCGATTCACATATACATATTGTGCGGATATGGTGAACTATTTCGATTTGACAATTTTCAAGAATCATGAAGGTTTGGTTAGTACATTATATAGGAAAGATAGCTATTCCAACTCCTTTTTTTTTCCAGTTGTCACCCCTCTTATCAAAAAGAGGGGTGGCAAAGGACAAATGATACGACTATCTAGGATAATCAGTGATGACACTCTTCTTAGAGAGGAAATATACAAACTTGTGGGTATGCTTATGGATAGGGGGTATCCACTTAACCTTTTATTAAAAGTTAAAAAGGAAGTAATTAGGAAAAGGAATACTGTTTTTGAACCTATATTGAGAGGGGAAGTTAATGGGGCGAGCAATATGGAGTTGAACAACATGAACAAGGATGCAGGGAAGAATAAAGCCTGCTTGGTTCTTAATTACAATGAGAAGGCCACTGTCATTGCAGCTTCGTTACGTGAGGTATGGAATCATTGTTTAGACAAGGACACCAAGGACATAATTGGGAAGGCACCTAGGATTGTATTTAGCAAAGGTGTTAACTTAAAAGCAATTATGGAAAGGGTGCCCAGGGTCAGGAAATCAATTATGTCTAAGTGTGGTAGGTGTAGAGTTTGTAGATTTATTTGTGAGGGTACACACCTGGTTGTAAAGGCTTTGATCGTACAATTGCATGCCCAGGTCAGTGTAATTGTAATACAAAATGTTTAGTTTATGTGGCTTCTTGTAGTACATGTGACGATTCTACATTGGGATGACCACACGTAGGGCGAGATCGAATAAGTGAGCATATACGCAGCATAAAGAGTAAGGATGCACATAATGCGTTGTTTTTACATAGTTGTTATTGCAAGAATTTTAAAAAGTTCTTGTTTTTTGTCATTGACAGGGTATATGATGATCAAGGGGGTGATATAAGCAACAAGGTGGCCCTCTTAGAAGTTCAATGGCAGGTGAGATTGAATGCCACGAGGTGCCGCCCGGTATCAATGAATGTATATCCATTAAACCAGTGTTAAAACAGAAAGCAAGTTGTATCTAATTTGAAGGGGATGGCATTGTGGCACACTGTATCTATTTTATTCTGTTTAACAGAGTTATCACTTTTAAAGTCTACAGGTTGAGGCATATGCAGTTTATTTCATATTAATTTAATTTATTTTTATACATAAGTGTATGTGTATATGTATAAGTTATAGCATGTATTTAATTGTTGTGAATTATTTTGTGTTTCAATTTTCAACATTTTCAGAACTATACTTGAATGGGTTTTGTACCTTTAATTGTGTTGAGGCAGTGCTTGGGCTCATTGGTGTATTTAAAATGTGATGTCATTATTTAATTAGTTTTAATTATGTATTTATATGTTGATTGTGATGTTCCAACTGACTCTGAGGATGCCTTTTTAGGTGAAAGCGCTTAGTCAGTGGACGTGTCTGTGAATAAATTCTCTTGGTTTTCATTGTTGGTCCTTGATTCAGGTTCCTGATTGTTCCCTTTCTTCATTTTACACTTCTGAGCATTGCCAGTTTGAATTCAGACATAACTATAGAATGCTGTGTGGTTGTCTGTGGAATCTATGTCGATTATAGTTACATAACCTGTTTTGGAGGATTCCATGAGGGATCTCTATCTCTTACTGGGGCTGGTAAGGGAGCTGTTGGCATCCTTGGATTACACTTTTGTCTTTAACAGTGTCTGCCATCCGTCGTATACTCTTTAAATGGCAGGAGATCACCAGACTGGCTTGATTATTTGGAAGGTGAGCATTGTGGTTCTATGTGGGATGTCAGGAATCATGCACAAGTGGCTGTGCTCATGCAGTTCCTTAGTCCAGGATC
This sequence comes from Protopterus annectens, assembly GCF_019279795.1. Taxonomy (NCBI): domain Eukaryota; kingdom Metazoa; phylum Chordata; order Ceratodontiformes; family Protopteridae; genus Protopterus; species Protopterus annectens. The sequence goes on from NC_056726.1 coordinate 608,992,071, forward strand.
CATCAGTTGAACTGCCAGCTCCTGTCTCCATGGGTGTCACAAACATTGTCACTTCTGCCTTGAGTAGCATGATGTTGGCCTTGGAGAGGTCTTTTATGGACAACCGTATATACATTCCTTTCACATGTTCAGTTTGATTAGCCTATGGTGGGATTACTTTGGTGGAACCGCAGTCCCATGCACTCTTGTGATGGCTTAGTGGTTAGTTACTGTGACTATAGTGTACAGGGTCCTGGGTTCATGACCTGCAAAGGCAGGTTATTTTTGTTCTGGTCAGAACAGCGGTTAATGCATACAGACTAATTAGGGCAATTTAAGTCAGTCACACTCAATACAATTAAAATTCCCTACTCTGGCAAGCACGCTGATGTCAATCACTGTGAAGTACACCTTTGGGGAAGGGGTACTCCAGCAATCTCTGTGATACATGCTATAACAGCGTGATGCTGTAGTGTGATATAGAACTCTGGTAGGGATTCTATTCTTACATATGGGAGTTGTGGATGCTTTTGTGTCTGTACCTGTGCTTGTGTAGAGAGCAATGCATGTTTGGCTAGTCACACACACTACAATTCATTTGCGCTAATTTGGCAGTCCTGCTGATGTCACTCACTGTGAAATACACCTGTGGGGAAAGAATAGTCCACTAATCTCTGTGGTGCGTTCTATAATGGCATAGTGCTGTAGTGTAATAACTAGTTAGGTAGGAGTTCTAATCCCAGATGTGACAGGTGTGTGTGTCATAATGTATTGATGTTTGTCATATGTGTCCTCTGTGGATGCGGTTGTGAGTGTGTAACTATTGGACCCAATGGTGAGTGTATTTTAAACATTCTTATATGGCACCCCCTAGCATAATTCACAATATCCACCATGCGGGGATAACAGATGTGATATCAGCACATAGTCCGTCACGGGTTCAAAACCCTGGACTAGTAGGTGTGTGACACACACATGCTTACCTTTTACTCTCCCAACCCACCCTGACTTATCTTTGCCTCTGTCTGCCTCTCTCACTCCCTCTCTGGTGGATGTGAAGACTTACACCTGCTTTGCTTAGGCAGTGGCATGTGCATTGTCAGTGATGCTCATGATCGGCTGATGGCCTCTGCACAGATTATAGCCCTCCTCTAGCTGATTGCATGTGGAACAGCTGTGGTAACATTCCCATAGCCAATTGCATGGAAACACACTTCAATATCTAGGAACATCATGTTGGTGTTGGGCCTTATCATTCACTGTGAGCAGGAACTAGATCTGTTGTTTGGCAAACAGCATCACAGATGGATTGGGGACTTACCTCTGACAACATACACTGTGGAACCAGGCCAACACACAGGAGGGGGATGTGCCTGTCCCGACTACATATTGTAAGTGCTGCAATACTGCAGTTAGGGTAATATTGGTTTAACAGGGTGTGTGCGGATATGGCTGTCCTACATGTTTTAATACTTGTCATGTCAGTGTTATGTTCATGAGGAAGCCCCATCTGTAGGGTAATCTGCAGACTTGGCAGTGTCTGGTGCCTTGTGTTCCTTGTATTACCCACACTGCACCTATCTCTCAACTGCAGAAGGTAGTGCGAGGATCGCAGTCAGTAGATGGTGACAGCCGGGAGAGGTACTGATGTCATATCCCTCATAGGACATATGTTGCATCACACTCTGTTACGACAGGAAATATATGAGGTCATCACAGTGACATGTCAATATTGGCCCTGTGTTTGTGCCTCCAGCCACAACCTTGTCAACCTTTGTGCATATGTCATGCAGTAGGGGATGCATATGTTCTGTACACTGTATTCATTGACAGCATAGCTGATAAGCCAGTGAGATATCAGACTCCTACACATGTTATGTATAGTAGGGGTTATATTTGAGGACATAGCCTGGGCATTCTGTGGTTGTGTGTAGAGTACTGAGGTATGTGTAAGTCTGGTAATTATCGACAGTGTGTGTATAGTGCATATGTACCTTGGTCTATGCACAGACTGTGGTAGATGTCATTGTTCTTCGTCCTATTCTATCTGATGTTACATGCTGCTCCACTGTATGTCACCCTATCAGCTTACATGTTTGTAGGTGTGAATGCACAAATGTTCCAAACCACAGACAACCACTGGACCATACTGTGTAGCGGCCCAGTATATGTAGGGT